>NC_048307.1:69789150-69847231 GCF_013100865.1 Trachemys scripta elegans | reverse complement strand
CGGCTCGCCAGGGTAGGCACCCTGGCGGGCCGGGCCAGTTTTATTTACCTGCTGACATGGCAGGTTCGGCCGATCGCGGCCTCCTGGCCGTGGTTCGCCGTCCCGGGCCAATGGGGGCGGCGAGAAGTGGCGCGGGCAAGCGATGTGCTGGCCGCAGCTTCTCGCCGCCTCCATTGGGCCGGGACGGCGAACCGCGGCCAGTAGGGGCCGCGATCTGCCGAACCTGCCACGTCAGCAGGTAAATAAAACTAGCCCGGCCCGCCAGGGTGCTTACCCTGGCGAGCCGCGTGCCGAACGTTGCCGACCCCTGCTCTAAACCTATGATTTACTCCTAGATCTAATATTATCACATGCAGGGGTCAGCAACATTAGCTTCCTGGAGATAGGTGCAAACACCCCTCTCCCAAATTGAAAAATGCTTAAGACATTATAGCAACTCCTAACACCACTGTATAAGTGTCTAGAATGGCCAAATCTAAAAGAACAAGACAGACCTCTACAGCTCTCTGCACAGAATTATCACACTATTATGCTCCGTCACTGCTTTGAAATGTGCAAAGCTAATACAGACTTTTTCCTAATATGTTAAGGGACCATAACCAGAGGTGGAGATTGAAAGATGCTCTGTGCATTGCAAACTCGAAGAAGAGTAAGTACGCAATCAGTGAGAGAAAGGAAAGACTAAGGCACTTTATATAAGAACAGCCACACTGGTTCAGACCAATAGTCCATCTAGTTCTAGTCCATATCCTGTCTTCCGACTGTGACCAATGCCAGGCATAGGCACCGACTTCCCCTCTTTCCCATGGGTGTTCGATTCTGGAAGTCAGAGTCCAGGGCCAACCAGAGCATGGGGTTGTATCCCTGACCATCTTGGCTAATGGCCATTGAGGGACCTATCCTCCATAAACTTTTCTAATTCCTATTTGAACATTATTATAATTTTGGCCTTCATATCATCCCCTGGCAATGAGTTCCACAAGTGAACTATATGAAGAAGTACTGCCTTTACTTTGCTTTAAACCTGCTGCCCCTTAATTTCATTGGATGACCCTTGGTTCTTGTGTTATGTGAAGGAGTCAATAACACTTCCTTATTCATTTTCTCCATACCAGTCATGATTTTATAGGTCTCTATCATATGCGGCGAACAGCAGAGGCTAACAGCGGGAGTTTGCCTGGGAGCTGTCCGAGAGGAGGTACGCTAAGTGCTGCATTAGGGGGGCTGTGTTGGTGAGTATCTGAGTGTCTGCTGCTGGGACAGTTGGTCAGTTTGACCGTGTGCTTGATTGCTTGCTTGTTTGTTTGAAAAGTGTGAATTGGGAGTGCTTTGTTCCAGCTGGGCCTTGAGTGGGCCTGACTGGTATATAAGGGCAGTCAGCAGCGAACCAGCTGAGCGGCGAACAGCAGAGGCTAACAGCGGGAGTTCGCCTAGGGAGAGCGCACTGAGGCTTTCATCTGCAGGTTTCTCCGAGTAATTCCTGCAACAGTTGAGGAAGCTCCTAAGAGGACGGTGATATGGAAGGTGAGCGATCAGCTGTTGTAACCTGCACAGGTTGTGCCATGTTTGTCTTTCTTCCGCAGGACAGAAGCGACTTTGTCTGTACAAAGTGCAAGCTGGTCTCCATACTGGAGGAGAAGGTTCGAGGGCTGGAGAAACAAGTATCGACTCTGCGTTGCATAAGGGAAAATGAAGATTTCCTGGACAGACGTCAGGAGATGCTTCTACGGCCACAATGTTCTGAAGATTCAGAGCAGGCGGAGCAGGGACAGAAGGATTGTGAGGAGGTTTGGCAGCATGTGACCTCCAGAAGAAGAAAGAGGAGCGTCCATGCACCAGCAATGGAGATACAGGTGAGGAATCGTTTCCATGTTCTCTCTACAGGTGCTAATGCGGAGAGTGGACTAGATGGCCCATCTGAGGGAAGGGAGCAGAAGGAGACTCCACCGATTGGAAGGCAAAAGATGCACTGTCCTAGGGATGGGGGTTCCACGACCACCACTCCCAAGAGGAGGAGGAGGGTGGTGGTGGTCGGGGACTCCCTCCTCAGGGGGACTGAGTCATCTATCTGCTGCCCTGACCGGGAAAACCGAGAGGTCTGCTGCTTGCCAGGAGCTAGGATACACGATGTGACGGAGAGACTGCCGAGACTCATCAAGCCCTCGGATCGCTACCCCTTCCTGCTTCTCCACGTGGGCACCAATGATACTGCCAAGAATGACCTTGAGCGGATCACTGCAGACTACGTGGCTCTGGGAAGAAGGATAAAGGAGTTTGAGGCGCAAGTGGTGTTCTCGTCCATCCTCCCTGTGCAAGGAAAAGGCCGGGGTAGAGACCGTCGAATCGTGGAAGTCAACGAATGGCTACGCAGGTGGTGTCGGAGAGAAGGCTTTGGATTCTTCGACCATGGGATGGTGTTCCAAGAAGAAGGAGTGCTAGGCAGAGATGGGCTCCACCTAACGAAGAGAGGGAAGAGCATCTTCGCCAGCAGGCTGGCTAACCTAGTGAGGAGGGCTTTAAACTAGGTTCACCGGGGGAAGGAGACCAAAGCCCTGAGGTAAGTGGGGAAATGGGATCCTGGGAGGAAGCACAAGCAGGAGAGCGCAAGAGGGGAGGACTCCTGTCTCATGCTGAGAAAGAGGGACGATCATTGAGTTATCTTAAGTGCCTATACACAAATGCAAGAAGCCTGGGAAACAAGCAGGGAGAACTGGAAGTCCTGGCACAGTCAAGGAACTATGATGTGATTGGAATAACAGAGACTTGGTGGGATAACTCACATGACTGGAGTACTGTCATGGATGGATATAAACTGTTCAGGAAGGACAGGCAGGGCAGAAAAGGTGGGGGAGTTGCGTTGTATGTAAGAGAGGAGTATGACTGCTCAGAGCTCCGGTATGATACTGCAGAAAAACCTGAGAGTCTCTGGATAAAGTTGAGAAGTGGGAGCAACAAGGGTGATGTCGTGGTTGGAGTCTGCTATAGACCACCAGACCAGGGGGATGAGGTGGACGAGGCTTTCTTCTGGCAACTAGCAGAAATTGCTAGATCACAGGCCCTGGTTCTCATGGGAGACTTTAATCACCCTGATATCTGCTGGGAGAGCAATACAGCGGTGCACAGGCAATCCAGGAAATTTTTGGAAAGTGTAGGGGACAATTTCCTGGTGCAAGTGCTGGAGGAACCAACTAGGGGCAAAGCTTTTCTTGACCTGCTGCTCACAAACAGGGAAGAACTAGTAGGGGAAGCAAAAGTGGATGGGAACCTGGGAGGCAGTGACCATGAGGTGGTCGAGTTCAGGATCCTGACACAAGGAAGAAAGGAGAGCAGCAGAATACGGACCCTGGACTTCAGAAAAGCAGACTTTGACTCCCTCAGGGAACAGATGGGCAGGATCCCCTGGGAAAACAACATGAAGGGCAAAGGGGTCCAGGAGAGCTGGCTGTATTTTAAAGAATCCTTATTGAGGTTGCAGGAACAAACCATCCCGATGTGTAGAAAGAATAGTAAATATGGCAGGCGACCAGCTTGGCTAAACAGTGAAATCCTTGCTGATCTTAAATGCAAAAAAGAGGCTTATAAGAAGTGGAAGATTGGACAAATGACCAGGGAGGAGTATAAAAATATTGCTCAGGCGTGCAGGAGTGAAATCAGGAAGGCCAAATCACACTTGGAGTTGCAGTTAGCAAGAGATGTTAAGAGTAACAAGAAGGGTTTCTTCAGGTATGTTAGCAACAAGAAGAAAATCAAGGAAAGTGTGGGCCCCTTACTGAATGAGGGAGGCAACCTAGTGACAGAGGATGTGGAAAAAGCTAATGTACTCAATGATTTTTTTGCCTCTGTCTTCACGCACAAGGTCAGCTCCCAGATTGCTGCACTGGGCAGTACAGCATGGGGAGAAGGTGACCAGCCCTCTGTGGAGAAAGAAGTGGTTCGTGACTATTTAGAAAAACTGGACGTGCACAAGTCCATGGGGCCGGATGCGCTGCATCCGAGGGTGCTAAAAGAGTTGGCGGGTGAGATTGCAGAGCCATTAGCCATTATTTTTGAAAACTCGTGGCGATCGGGGGAGGTCCCAGATGACTGGAAAAAGGCTAATGTAGTGCCCATCTTTAAAAAAGGGAAGAAGGAGGATCCGGGGAACTACACACCGGTCAGCCTCACCTCAGTCCCTGGAAAAATCATGGACCAGGTCCTCAAGGAATCCATTTTGAAGCACTTGGAGGAGAGGAAAGTGATCAGGAACAGTCAGCATGGATTCACGAAGGGGAAGTCGTGCCTGACTAACCTAATTGCCTTCTATGATGAGATAACTGGCTCTGTGGATGAGGGGAAAGCAGTGGATGTGTTATTTCTTGACTTTAGCAAAGCTTTTGATACGGTCTCCCACAGTATTCTTGCCACCAAGTTAAAGAAGTATGGGCTGGATGAATGGACTGTAAGGTGGATAGAAAGCTGGCTAGATCGTCGGGCTCAACGGGTAGTGATCAATGGCTCCATGTCTAGTTGGCAGCCGGTTTCAAGTGGAGTGCCCCAAGGGTCGGTCCTGGGGCCGGTTTTGTTTAATATCTTTATTAATGATCTGGAGGATGGTGTGGACTGCACTCTCAGCAAGTTTGCAGATGACACTAAACTAGGAGGCGTGGTAGATACACTAGAGGGTAGGGATCGGATACAGAGGGACCTAGACAAATTAGAGGATTGGGCAGAAAAAAACCTGATGAGGTTCAACAAGGACAAGTGCAGAGTCTTGCACTTAGGACGGAAGAATCCCATGCACTGCTACAGACTAGGGACCGAATGGCTAGGTAGCAGTTCTGCTGAAAAGGACCTAGGGGTCACAGTGGACGAGAAGCTGGATATGAGTCAACAGTGTGCTCTTGTTGCCAAGAAGGCTAACGGCATTTTGGGCTGTATAAGTAGGGGCATTGCCAGCAGATCGAGGAACGTGATTGTTCCCCTTTATTCGACATTGGTGAGGCCTCATCTGGAATACTGTGTCCAGTTTTGGTCCCCACACTACAAGAAGGATGTGGAAAAATTGGAAAGAGTCCAGCGGAGGGCAACAAAAATGATTAGGGGTCTGGAGCACATGACTTATGAGGAGAGGCTGAGAGAACTGGGATTGTTTAGTCTCCAGAAGAGAAGAATGAGGGGGGATTTGATAGCAGCCTTCAACTACCTGAAGGGGGGTTCCAAAGAGGATGGAGCTCGGCTGTTCTCAGTGGTGGCAGATGACAGAACAAGGAGCAATGGTCTCAAATTGCAGTGGGGGAGGTCCAGGTTGGATATCAGGAAAAACTATTTCACTAGGAGGGTGGTGAAACACTGGAATGCGTTACCTAGGGAGGTGGTAGAGTCTCCTTCCTTGGAGGTTTTTAAGGCCCGGCTTGACAAAGCCCTGGCTGGGATGATTTAGCTGGGAATTGGTCCTGCTTTGAGCAGGGGGTTGGACTAGATGACCTCTTGAGGTCCCTTCCAACTCTGATATTCTATGATTCTATGATTCTATGCTGTCTTAGTCGTCTCTTTTCATAGCTGAAAATTCCAAGTCTCTTTAATCCACCTTATATGGAAACTGTTCCATACCCCCGATCCTTTTTGGTGCCTTCACTATACCGTTTCCCATTCTAATGCATCTTTTTTTGAGTTGGGCCAACCAGAACTGCACGCAGTATTCAAGGTGGGGGAAAGGTTGCCAATTCTGGTTGACAGTATTCCTGGAGGTTTTATCATGACATAATACTTTAATTAAAGATTAATCTTTAATTCCTGGAGACTTCAGGACAATCCTGGAGAGTTGGCAAGGGGGGGAGAGGTACCATGGTGTTATGTAAGATTATGATATTTTCTGTCAGAGTCTCTCTCGCTTCGGATGGTTCCGCACAGTGTTAGCTTTTTTGAGGGCCATGCACATTGCGCAGATGTTTTCAGAGCTCTATCCACAGGCACCATAATTGATTTTTTTCTGTTCCAAAATCTGAAACCGGAGGGAGAAGACAAATTATCCCAGCCTTTTCCATGCAGGGAGAGAAGGAAAGACACACTCAGGCTGCACTGCGACCTGCTGCTTTGTCAGGGATGGGCACCCATGGCCCGGCGAAGCAGCCCCAAGCTGGCCAGCTGATTCCCGCCGGCTAGGGTGACCAGATGCCCCGATTTTATAGGGACAGTCCCAATTTTGGGGGATCTTTTTCTTATATAGGCTCCTATTACCCCCCACCCTCATCCTCATTTTTCACATCTGCTGCCCTGTCACCCTACCGCCTGAGCCAGAGGCTAGCGGCCCAGCCTGGTGTCTCTTCCCCCCGGGTCACAGCTGTGGAGCCGGGCGTGCTGGAGCCTCGCTGCACCGGAACGAGCCGGGCTCGGGGGGCCAGGCAGAGGGCAGCGGCTTCCCCGTCCCAACGCACATGTGCGGGCGCCCGGCACATGCTCGCTAGAGCCGCCCGGGGCGTTGGAGCATGAGCAGAAGCGAAGCGGGCGCATCAGACATCTTGGGCCGCTTTGCGCAGGGAGCCTGAGCGCCAAGGCAACAAGGAGCCGCCACCCCCCCCCCCCTTCCTTCCCCCTCCAGGGCGCTGCGCTGCGCCCTGCGCGCCCGGCCCTTTGTGTGGCTGGCAGCCTCGGGGCTCGCTCCTCCTCCCCCGCCGGCCCGGGCTGCGCAGAGCATCGCCCCCCACCCCCCGCATTTATCTTAATTCGCCTCCGAGACAAGATGGCAACGCCGGCGGCTGTAAATCCTCCCGGTGAGTAGCGGCGGCGGCTGCCGCCCCCTGCCCTGCGGGACATCGGCGCCACCCCCTGCGGCCCCTCGGCCAGCGCCTCCTCCGCTCGCCGCGCCCGTACGCGGGGCAGGGTGGCCGGGGCCGGGCTGAGAGAGGGACCCGGGGGAAGGAGGCGAGCCTGGCCGCTGTCCCCGACCCCGAGTGCTACAGAGGCGCGGTGCCCCCCTTGCCTTACTAGGGAGAGGTGGGCGGGTTGTTCGCCTGGAGGGCAGCGGCCGAGCAGGGGTAGGGAAGAGATCGGCGTATTGTCATCTGGGGAGGAGTAACCACTAACCAGCCATCGGCAGGGGCGAATCCCAGGTCCCGAAGTTCAGCATCTCTCCCACGCCCCCTTCTCGCCCGGGATCCAACAGCTCAGGGCCAGTTTTCTGTGTGATCCCGTGTGGGCATCTTGGGCCCCATTCACCGCTGGGTGTATCTCCAGTCACTTAATTGGAATAACACCAGGGACGCATTTGGCTGTGAGTTTCCAGAGTTCTATATGCTTCCAAGGCCACTCCCCTGGATGGAGAAAGATCATTTCTCTCTCTGGAATTGTAAAGGAGCTCGCTGTTGGTGGATAACAATGGTGGAAAGTTCGGGGATGTAACAGAGCCTGTTTCAGGCACAGAGCTATTTTCACCCCTTTAATTTTGATCCTAAAATAATATTGAGCCAGAGTGTTTCCTAGACCAGTGGTTCTCAACGTGTGGACCCCTGGAGGTCCCCAGACTATGCCTAAGATTTCCAAAGGGGTCTTTGCCTCCATTTGAAATATTTTAGGGGTTCAAAAATAAAGGTTCCTATACAACACTGTGTACCTCTAAAGAAAATATTGTCAGTTTCCAGTAGCCCATGTACCTAGAGCTAACTCAAAATGCTTACACTGACTTTCTTGGGTAAATGGTGATAATTAAAATTCTGCATAAACATGAACAATCAAATTGGGGGGGGGGGAAGAGAAAATATGGGGTTATATGCAGAAAATACGTTTGAGTAATACAAAATGAGTGAGTTTCATATGTGATGCAATGTAAGAGCAATACTGCGTGTTGTTGAATAGCCCTTCCTTAGCCATGCTATAGCTAAGGATATCAAAGAATTTCTACTGTTAACACTAATATATATGGGGAGGGGGGTGGTATAACTGAGCTGTAAAACATTTGCTTGGAGTCAAAATATTGAAGACATACATTTTGGCAATGTGTGTGGTGGGTGGTTTTTGTGTGAGGGTGTATTTTTTTCTTTTTTCTTTTTTTTTTTTTTTCCTGTGCAAGTGTAGCAATACATTTCTTAACCATTTTTATCACTAGAAGGAACTCAGAAACATCTCCTGTGTTGGATTTTTGTGGCGCTCATTATTAGGAGCATTACTGCTGATCAGGGAAAGCCGCTGGCGGGCCTGGACGGTTTGTTTACCTGCAGCCTGTGCAGGTTCGGCCGATCGCAGCTCCCACTGTCTGCGGTTCACCGTCCCAGGCCAATGGGGGCTGCGGCAAACATGCGGGCCGAGGGATGTGCTGGCCGCCCTTCCCACAGCCCCCATTGGCCTGGGACCGCAAACCACGGCCAGTGGGAGCTGCGATCGGCCGAACCTGCAGACGCTGCAGGTAAACAAACCGTCCTGGCCCGCCAGCGGCTTTCCCTGGTGGGCTGCGTGCCAAAGGTTGCCAATCCCTGCTGTAGATGCAGTCAAATGAAAATTCTATGAAATATAAATATATTCTGTTACCATTAGATACAATGCCTGCTATTGTTTAAATGAATGCATCATGTAGTAAAGCAATTTTGAGCAAATTGTCCATGTGCATATTATAAAAGTGTGCTTTGCTTAATTAAAAAAATCCTTAACTAAATTGTAATGGGGCAGTTGAAATTCTGTTGGGCTCCAAGCAAATGAGTGGTAGGCTTACAAAAATATACAATGGTTGTGATTCTAGTTTTTGATAGTTTAATAATATATGGCCAAATTCTTGCGTCTTCGATGTGGTCTAGTTAAGCGCTCGTTGGAAGCAATAAGAGTTCTGCTTGATTAAGGATGGCAGAATTTGGCCCATATTCTTGGGACTGAATGCTGTTCTTCTTACTCACGTGTGTATTCACATTGAAGTCAGTGGAATTATGTGAGCAATGAATTTGGCTCAGTGAGTGTTTGGCTTCCTGTGTTAGTAGAGTAGGCTCAGGCTCAGGCCCTTACCCCTTAAGATACATTTTTAATTTCAGAATTCCAAATATTCAGTGAAAATCAATATTTGATGACAGGTCATTAAGTGAATATTATTTAGCTCCCAACCTACAATATCATATGTGTTAAAGGTGAAATTCACTTCACCCACACAGAGTCAGAGTAAATGAGCTTTAGCGCATGTGGAGTGAAGTAGAATGAGCAATTGAAATCCACTTTCCCCAATTTAGGGTCAAGGGTGCAAGATTGCATCCTGCCTCCTAGCCACTGTATCAGGCTACATAGTATAATAGGGGACACAGCTTCTCAGTGCTACTTGTACCATTTGCCGGGGCTAATGCATATTTGGCCCCTCCCTCTTCAATACTGTCCATGCTGACCTATCTGTGACTGTCACAAAGATTCCTGTGGCATCTAGATGTGGAGTCAGGCCTGAGAGGCTGCCCTGTCTTAACATACATACCCTATGTAGCCACAACGAAGGCCGTAATAGGTGTAGAGATCCTTGTGTTGTACCTCCATGCTGTGACTGATGATTACTTATAGGAATTTTAAATATACTTTGTTCATTTTGGGACACATTCTGGATTTAATGATTACGAATGAGACAGGCAGGAGGCAAACATAATGAAGGTGTACAGTGCTTAGTTCCCAGGAAGGTTTACAAATACCTATCACACTTAATTTGCCTAAGCAGAGGCTGCCAGCCATCCTGAAGTGTGAGGAATGGTGTGGTGGTTTTGTGATATGAACCAATATGCCCCACTGATGGTACTGAGATGACAGACATCTTTTCACTCATGAGCTAAGCACAGACCTCCTGAGCTGAAAGGCAAATTTATCAACCACCAGTTGTAAACTACACCCCTGAATTCTCAGTGTGTGAAAGTTATTGTTGTGACTAGTAAGTCTTTTTTGAGGCACAAAGATAGAGAGCACCATGTTTGAACTACCAAGGTTTCCATTGTAGTCTTAACATTATACAAGCCACAGAGAATAAACATGTGTTTAGATATACTGCCAAGCAGTGCAGACAAACTGAAATGAAAGCCATTGCAAATTTGGCAGTGTGTTGTGGTAGCCTTAGTAGTAGGATTTTATGGCTGCATTTGTTTGGAGACAGATCCTTAGGTGGTGTAAATTGGTAGCTCCATTAACTTCAGTGATAGCTGTGCCAGTATATACCAGTTGATGACCTGGCCCATTGTGTTACAGAAGGACAATAGAGCCATTAACTTAAGAGCCTTTAATAATTATTTCTAATTTGAATAGCTTTTTATTCTCATAAAAGCTGATAATTTAGGCAGGACATTACACCACACATATTACATGGTAGCTGTAGATTGGTCAAATTCTAGGTTAATGGAAGAAAATTACCATGATATGGGGAATATAATATCAGAAAAGGAAACACTTGGTGTTCTGTAATAGTAGATGCATCTGATTTTTAAATGTGATCTTCCCATGAACCTACATTGGGATCTAATAGCACAGAACCTTGTGTCCACACAGAGTGTAATCTTCTTCCATAGATGTTATCTGGGAAAGGAAATGCAGCCTGCTGCTATATTTGCTTTTCTGTGGCCTATTCTTTTTTTTGTAGTGGGGAACCCCCTTAAGGAAGGTGCTGGTGTCACGCTGTCTGGAGTGGCTCACAACTGTGAATGCCAATCTCAAGTCAGACTGTCAGAAAATAGGACAGACATCCAAACTGGTGGTATATTCAGTAATTAGATTTCACCAAGCCAGTAACAAATGTGCCCTCCTGGATCACTATATTAGTCTTACCATGGAGTCACAAACATCCCCTTAGGCTACCTTCCCTCACAAACTGGACTTTGTGATACTGGTGGCTATACCAAATATCACATTGCACATCAGCCCCAAAGGGTCAGTCACTTACTCCAGCTCAATGGATACTCTCAATCTCACACCAAAGACAATGCAGGCAGCCAATTTCTCTAATTAACTAATGGTTTATTAGCTAATGAGTTATGGAGAGGTTAAAGCAAGTAAAATACATTAAGTATTGTAAGTCCAAGATAATAGCAGAGATGTGGTAATCTGCTAGTTTTCCATAAGTCTCTCAGGGTTACCCAAAATAACTTTGGAAATCTCTGTCTTGCATCTGGAACGCTTCCCTGTGAGTATCCAAACAACAGGATGCAGGATCATTCCCTGAATCCATATTTTTAGTTTTTCCACACAGAAAGCAAGCTGTCAGTGCTTTTACCCATGTGTGGGTTTCCTTTGTTGACGGTGAGTGAGGAATGCATCTTGAATCTTTGACGTTCAATTATTACACCAATGTCCACTTGCTTTGAAGCTAGCCCTTTCTTCCTCTCCCAAGTCTTCATCTGCATTTAATGGGTTATTTAGTTACAAGTGCACAGCCTGGGGGTCCTTGCACACGCAGCCCCTGGAGGATGTGGGGGTGGGAGAGAGCAGAGTGGGGACCAAGAGCCTGCACTTCAAGGAGGGGGAGTAGCCAGGGTGCCGGGGGTCATCCCTCCCCCTGACTGTGCTGTCCATGTAGACTTTCAGCACTAAAACTTTGTGCGTACTTGGGTGCTGAAAATGGGGTAGATCAAAGCACACTTGGGAGCTTTTAGTGCAGGGCAGCCCGGTCCACTTCAGTTAGTGCATGGCAGGCTAGTACTGAGTAGATGGACATCCCAGAGCTGCATGCTCTTTGTCTAGACAAGCCCTCCAGCTCTGTTGTTGGAATTCTCAGCAGAGAGGCCAAGGACTGAAACTGTGGTGAATAAAGTATTATGTCACCCACGGACGTGGTTTCACCTGTTCTGTGTTGAAAGTGAGGAAGACTGGACTTGTGATGAAAGCACTGGACTGGGTTTCAGGAGATCTGGGTTCTGTTCCTGTCAATAGCTTATTGTGTGTGACATTTGGCGGTTTACACTCCGATTCCTACTCTATAAAATGGAGATAAATTAATACTTCCCTATATCATTATTAGTCCTCCTAATTATCCATTAGATTTTGAGGTACTGCTGTTGCCTGTTCTGTAGATGTACAGAGGCTGTTTTTTTTTTTTAAGCTGTCAATCTGGCATCTTTTATGAGCATTAATTTTGCCTTTAAAAAGTCTTGAATTTTTTTTTAACCTACTCCAGTGTATTAGGCTTCAGAAATCTTTGAGACTATATAATTGGATATATTTGAATTTAAGTCCGGGAACTTCTCTACTTCATTGCTACAGTAGTAACAGCTTTGCTCTGACTGTAGTGTAGACTAGTCAGTAAACTCCAAAAGCAATTTAACAACATCCTTGGGGATAAACTGAGTGTTATAATGATGGAGACCTGTAATAGGCTTTAGAAGTATGTGGGATGCAAAGAATTGTGTCCAAGATAATGTTAAAACAGAGATTCTTATAACTGAGCATGCATTAGCTAATATCAGGCTTAGTTAAACTGAAGATCTTTTTCTCCTGTGATATTCATAGCTTTCCTACTACTGAATTGGTCCTTAATTCAGTCATAGTACAATGTCTTATTTCAGTGCCTCTTGACTCAATTCTGTGATGCAGTTTAATTTTAAAACTATCTGCAAAGGAATAACTTGTATTAAAAGCATATATTTTCCTGATATTTCTAAATTAAAATCAGAGATGAATTTCAGAATATAATTTTGATCTTGGAATGTTTGAATATGCAAATTAAAAATAGTATGGTTAGTTTCAAATGATGCTTCAAGCTTTAATGTTTCACTGCACTTCTTAATAAAAAAGACAGTTTTGCTGTAGAGATGATATTGCTGATTTTTTCATTTCAGTAAGAAAAGTATTGTAAGGTTTGGGTAGACAAGGAAAAACGACGAAGTTCTAAAATAGTCACATGCAAAATAAGGTTATTGATGTAGCCAGTTGCTAGGAAGACAGATCTGACATTATTTGTCATTAGGAAGACAAATTCAACTCTCTTACTTTAATGGTTTGTGAAGATAAGGTGTGTGGGGTACAGGGTAACTTTTTAGATTTAAATAATTACAAAGTGAAGAGCACAGTAAATACATTAATTCAACACTAACTTATGAAAATTAGCATGCTAATAAAATCAATGCTAGTAAGGTGAGAAAGGATGATCTTGTATTTAAGTCACTGGACTGGGACTTGGGTGATCTGGGTTTAGTTCCTGGCTCTGTGAAAGATTTTCTGTCTGACCCTAGGCAAGTCAGTTAAAATTTCTGTGCCTCTGTAAAATGACTCCCTTTCTCTCCCTCTTTGTCCATCTTTTTAAATTTTTATTTAGATTGTATGCTCTGTGGTGCTGGTCCTGTCTCTCACTATATCTGTTATGTTCTCCTTGTCCCCAGTGTAGTGTTGCTTATGCAGTTTGGAATTGTTTCCCTTTTCCTAATAATAAATGTAAGTGCAACAAATTACATTGAAAAAGCTAGTAGAATAGCATTCCATAACAAATGGAATGTCTGCTTCTAAATATCAACAGGGACTTGTAAGGCCAGATACTCAGTGCAAATTGGGGTAAATTACACCAGCAGAGGATCTGCCTATTACAGCATCATTCTGAAGGGGTTTCCTAGCTGTGTGGATTGCTGAAGGCAGCCAGTATCCGGATTATACATTAAAAGATAATCTCCAGGAATCTATGAGCTCCTTTTTGAATCCAGGAGATACCAGTGTTTCTTTGGGAAAGGAGGCCTTCATAGTGCGCACAAGGGAAAATCCTTTGCATTGTAAGTAGGTCTAGGTATAGTACTGCTGAAACGTTTTCATATTCCGGAGGTATAGGAAGGCCTCCTTTTATTAACCTGTTTCTGTAATGCCATCTTCCTTCTCTTTTGTCTGCTTTTTTCTTTTCTTTTTTGTTCCCCTTGCATTTTTGTTCAGACCACTCTCCTTCTCGTCTCACTTTCCTCCTCACTACTCAATTTCCTTTCCATCTGGTACAGCCACTCTGTCAGAGTTAACTCTGGTGCTAGGCTCAGCAGTGTTCTTGCTTCTCAATGACTGTTATTTAAACAAATGCTGATTTTGTACTGTTGCTTCTCTCAAGTGCTAAGACAGCATTTAAGAAAGTTCCATTGCTATTCAATAGGTGGGGAAACCTAAGGGAAGTTGAGGCTTTCTTGTTCTAACCACTAATCACACTGCCTTCCATGGGAAGCACTGTTTAAGTGCAGAGTATTATTATTAGTTGGCTCAAGATTGGGAACATCTGTTAAGTTAGATGTGCACTCCATTAACGCAGACATTTTGCTGTTTTGCTCAAGGACAGGTCACAATTTTGCACTTTAAATTAAAGATTTGTGCTGCCAGTCCTTCTCTCAGCTACATTTCAAACACATCTGACAGATCAAATCATATGCAAAAGTTGTCATCTTTCTCTACTAAAGCTAGTGGAGGGTTGAAGTGTTTAACTGCTGACTCTACTAGCATACACTCTGTAAGGCTTTTAAGCTCATACAGAACGCCTGGAACAGATAGTAATTAACAACTGGATTGTCATTCATATGTTAATTTTGTCTGTTTTTCTTTGCAGCTGGTACAGATGCTTGTTTAAATGTTCCTTTACACTTTAACGGTAGTATTTGCTTACTGGCAGACTCAAAATGTATCTGTAGAGTTTGTCAGTTACATGAAAATATTTTATGGGAAGAGACATACCAACAAATGACTGATGCTGCAAAGACCTAAAATACTGCATTGTTGTATTACTGAGGATAAAAAAACAAAATCACTTTCTATTGGATATACAATAAATGAAAAATCTGTTGATGAAAAATGGCCTCCAATTTTGTTCCCAGAAATAATTAGGAACACAATTTTGGGGCACAAATAATTGCATGTGCATTTTATACCACTTATAATTATGCACATGCATACATACATTCCCCCAGGACTCTTCTCTGGGAGGATTTACCCTTCTCCGTCTACCTATTACTGTCTAGGTAGATGGGTAGCTGTCTGAGTGCAGTAAAATGCACTTGCAGTGCTGTGTGCTTGTAAAGTTTCACCCACTGTTATATCTGGGAGCAAAATCAGGCTGAGGTCTGGCCATATTTAAAAATTAGGGTCAAATTGTTTCAGGATGCAGGGAGAAGTAAAGTAACTTCTTATGATTGGATCATATGTCAGTTGTGAGTGGGGCTTCTAGATATTATGGCAATATAAAATAATAAGAAATATTAACTGGGTGAAACATCATATACTGGATCACACAGTCAAACACCTCTCATCCCGAAGAGGGACAGTGTAATAAAGTCGTGGCACACAGGAAGGCAGGTAAGGGACTGGTATTTTGTTTTCTATCCCCAATCACCTGACATGGGTCAAGATTAAAAAAGCTCATACCCTTGTCACACGGCAGAGGTCAATATAATCCGCTGACTAGCTGCTGCATGTAACGGTAGCCACTGGAAAGTGGTTACAGTCATAAAAGTAGCTATAAAAATGGCATTTAGCTACTTCAGGGATCGGCAACCTTTCAGAAGTGGTGTGCCGAGTCTTCATTTATTCACTCTGATTTAAGAGTTCGCGTGCCAGTAATACATTGTAACATTTTTAGAAGATCTCTTTCTATAAGTCTATAATATATAACTAAACTATTGTTGTATGTAAAGTAAATAAGGTTTTAAAAATGTTTAAGAAGCTTAATTTAAAATTAAATTAAAATGCAGAGCCCCCCGGACTGGTGGCCAGGACCCGGGCAGTGTGAGTGCCACTGAAAATCAGCTCGCATACCGCCTTCGGCACATGTGCCATAGGTGGCCTACCCCTGAGCTACTGCTTGTAACTGTCCCCTTTGTGTCCTCTGAGTCACATTTGTTTTGTTTATTGACAAAAACAAGTTTTACTTCTCTCAGCACTGCAGAGCCAATACAGCTGTGGAAATAAGAGCTGGATTTTGTTTTATTTCATGCATGATCAACAAAATTGCTAGCTCAGGATCTTCGTTATTGGTGGTAATGTGAGAACACTGCTTAATTGTCAGAAAGCAGGTTGACCTTAAAGTGCTGTCAGCTAGAAAAATATGTTTTGAAATGGAAAATGTCTAAGTTCCTGAACACTAAGCTGTAACACATGTAACAGTAACCACAGAAGTCAGTGGATGCTGACCCCTATGACTGGCTAGGAGATAAATTTCAGTCTGATGAGTGCTGCTCAGAGTCAGTAAACATGGACACCAAGACATTGTTTTACAAAGTTCACTTTTGAGAGCACCTTTGAGATAGTCGGTCAAGAAATTTCAAGCACTGTGTCACCTTGAAAATGCTCTATGGCAACTATTGAGATGGACAATAGGAAGCTAGATTCTGTACCCCAAACTTACACTAACTTTCATGGGACTTTTGGGTGCTGTGAGACTGTGCACCAAATTAACACTGTTCAGTTAATTTACCCAATTGTTTGAATACTCTAACACTTTGTAATAAAGAGATGTCTGTTGTGCAATGTACAGTAATAACTAATATAGAGTTCTAGCTTCTCTGTATAGGGGACACCTGTTCAGCACTTTTGGAGGAGCTATTAAAAATGTTAAGTGTTACAGTAACAGAACTTGTATTCTAAGTTAGTATAGAGCAGGGGTCGGCAACGTTTGGCACGTGGCTTCCCAGGGTAAGCACCCTGGCTGGCCGGGCCAGATTATTTACTTGCTGACGCGGCAGGTTTGGCTGATCGCGGCCCCCACCGGCCGCAGTTCGCCGTCCCGGGCCAATGGGGGCGGCGAGAAGCGGCACGGGCGAGGGATGTGCTGGCCGCGGCTTCCCACTGCCCCCATTGGCCCGGGACGGCGAACCGCGGCCAGTGGGAGCCGAGATCGGCCGAACCTGCTGTGTCAGCAGGTAAATAAAACTGGCCTGGCCCGCCAGGGTGCTTACCCTGACGAGCCGCGTGCCAAAGTTGCTGACCCCTGGTATAGAGTGTCAGGTTGACAGCTCGTGACCCCCCATGTAATAACCTCGCGACCCCCAGTTTGAGAACCCCTGACATAGAGTAGAATAGCCTATTGTTGCTACCAGCTGTTGAGTTTTTCTCCTTTAGCTTAAATAGTAGAGGTGCATGCTTTTAATGGTAGGTCCTGGGTACAAATGTCACTAACTAAACATGGGCAAAGTTAAAGGTGCTAGGTAGGAGTAAAACAGAACTGCTTTTCTTCACCCTCAGTGCCTTCTGTCTCCCCTCCCCCCCAACTGCTCATGTGGTGGTGATGGTAATGATGAATATAAAATGTATCGCTATGAGAACTCTGAGTGGTATATCAGTTTGCTTTAATAATGAGTATCAATTAACTTCCTCTGTCTTTGTTTTATCCCTTGGCCCGTGCCGCTTCCCACAGCCCCCATTGGCCTGGAGCGGTGAACCGCGGCCAGTGGGAGCCGCGATCAGCCGAACCTGCGGACGCGGCAGGTAAACAAACTGTCCCGGCCCACCAAGGTGCTTATCCTGGCGGGCCGCAGGCCAAAACTTGCCGATCCCTGCCTTAGGGTCAAGAAATATAGTTCTCTCCTTTAAGTCTTATGCAACTGGCATATGAAAAGCGGAAATGATTTTGAAATTGCCGCAGTTTTGTGATGGTAGAGAAAACATACTGTAGTTTTGAAAAATTCAAAGGATGTTGTTGGATCTGAATTTCCCAGACATTGAAAAGTTTGCATGCCTTACAGAGAGTTAGGACCCCATTCCACCCAAGATGGAGAAGGGTAAATCCTCCCAGAGAAGAGTCCTGGGGGAATGTATGTATGCATGTGCAGAATTATGTTTTGCATTTGAACTTGATCGTAACAAGTATTAATAGTTTGAGGAGAGAGGGAAATACTGAAAGAGTTGTTATTGAAAGTATTCAGTTGTTTCAAGGGTCATAAACTATAGTGTATTCATATAGATAGATTTTAGTGAACCTTTTCCTTTAGAGATTATGTGCCACTCTCCTGATGTTAACATATTGCCTTCTCCAAACTCATTACATTGGTACAGAGTTTAGCCCAGTGGGGCCCTGTTTTGGTTGGGGCTTTTAGGTATGACAGTAATACAAATAATAGTCTAAGGCTATGGCTACAGTAAGAGCTTACCACGGTGCAGCTGTGCCACTGTAAGCTCTCTTGTGTAGCCACTCTAAGCCAATGGGAGAGAGCTCTCCTGTTGACTTAAATAATCCATCTTCAGTGAGTGGCGGCAGCTATGGCAGGAGAAGCTTTCCCGCTGACAGTGCTGTCCACACCAGCACTTAAGTTGGTACACCTCTACCCCAATATAACGTGACCTGATATAACACAAATTCGGATATAAAGCAGTAAAGCAGCGCTCCGGGGGGTGGAGAGGGCAGCGCACTTCGGCGAATCAAAGCAAGTTCGATACAACGCGGTTTCACCTATAACGCGGTAAGATTTTTTTGGCTCCCGAGGACAGCGTTATATCGAGGTAGAGGTGAGGTATAAATTACATCATACAGGGGGTTGGCTTATTCACACCCCTGAGTGACATAAGTTATACTGACATAAGTGGTAGTGTAGACGTAGCCTTAGTAAGAGAAGTTTCAAAGCTAAAATTCACTTTTAAGGGAGAGATGTCAGAGAGTCTGGACCTGGAACAAACGGTGTATCCATTTTTTCCCCAAAGTGATGGAACAAAATTATTGATGATATAAAAATTATTTATAGTTTCTACCATATTCAGCAATAATGTGAAGAAGCCTGTTCCACAGCATGCTAATATTTAGAGTGATTAGAATCTTTCCTATGTGGAAACTAGTGTCGCTTTCCACATGTGAACTCATCTGAATCCTTCCCAGACCATGAAATGTTGCTCAGGGCACAAACAAAACTCAGCCATCCATGTCCGTTTTGAACTATTCTTTGCTAGCCTTCTATGTATGTTATTAAGTCCTTCAAGTTTTCCTTCTCTAACTACTTACAATTACCTAATAGCTCAGTTGCAGGATTGATATTTGAATCACAACCGTGGAAGCATGACACCAATTGTATCTTTCATTGGTTATCAGTTTTTTGCTGGAGGTTAGGGAGAAAAGATGTAGGTATAAAACTAAAAGCTGCTACTCTGGAACCAAGAAGTATCCTTCATTCCAGGGACGTTAGTTATTACATCTAGCATATTAACATTTATCACTCAGTATGCTAGATATGTTAGTGATAAGGCAAAACACATATCCTTTAATTGTCTTAACAAAATATACACCTAGGCCTGGGAACACCACCTTTTATCCTTCACTATTAAACTGCTACAGCTCCCATGTCTTTTCTAGTTTTAATATGTGTTTTGCAACTTGCTGTCTGCCTACTCATTCCATCAGCTGCTCGCTGCTTTTGGAAGCATTCTAACCTGTTATTGGATTGTTACAATTGTATTTAAAAGTGAGGGTGAAATATTCAACACACCCACAACATTACCAAATGGTTCAATAATACTTACTTCATGCACATTTAAAAAGCCGAAAAATGACATGCACGTCTTTCAAGCGTTTGTTCATGTTTATTGTGGAAAGCATGCGTTGGCTTGCTAGAGGAAGGAAAAACACGCTGTTTGGTGTGGTTGTGTGGTGTATAAACTGTAGAAGACTGCTCCTTGAAATAGGATATTTAGTCTGTCTTTACAAATAAATAAAATGAACACTGAAAAGGGTCTGTCTTATAAAATGTAGCGGACAACTACAGGTCCTTTGGTATGTAGTTATGCAGAATTCTGCTATTAGCTAGAACGTGATTGCCAAATCTGACATTTGGTGTGATTTCATGGTTCCTTCGTGTTTACATATGTAAAGGCTGTCTTGCTGCTCTTCCAGATAGAAATGTGAACAATTCAATTCTGTAAAGGCTTTTATGTAAACATCCCACTTGTTTGTAGAGAATTTTATTCAATAACATTCTTCGCTTCCATGTTCAAAGCATCTACAGACTGTTTGTATACTTCTGGGAACAAGCAGCTTCTAGTGACTGTGACGCAATATTTAATCTGAATAAGGGAGCATGGAAGGAGAAACAATCTTCCATTACTTTAGATCTTCAACTGTTTAAAAAGCCAGGGAAAGAATGTCTGCTTAGTGGTTCTGACGGTAAATTGCTAGTGAAACACCGTGATTGTAATTCTGGAAAATGCAGTAATAGTGGTCTCTAAGGGTAACAACTTCCTTCTGAAAACATAGGAAAGCTTACTTTTAATTTAATTTAGATCACGGTAACTCTGACTAAAGCAAACTGTAAGCTTTAATGTTCAGAAAACAGTTCTTTGTGATGAAGTTAAGCAGGACTTGAGATTCTCAACATTTGTGGCAAACTCTTGGGAGTATGGTAAAACTAATATTTCCCCAGAGATTCTCCTGTAACAAAGCTGGTTGAGTTGTGTATTTATTTATAAAGCTCTCCCTCATGTCTTATTCTGATGGTCACATAAACACCACCCTATACCAGAAACCCACTGACCGCTATACTTACCTACATGCCTCCAGCTTCCATCCAGGACACACCACACGATCCATTGTCTACAGCCAAGCTCTAAGATACAACCGCATTTGCTCCAATCCCTCAGACAGAGATAAACATCTACAAGATCTCTATCAGGCATTCTTAAAACTACAATACCCACCTGCTGAAGTGAAAAAAACAGATTGACAGAGCCAGAAGAATACCCAGAAGCCACCTACTACAGGACAGGCCCAACAAAGAAAATAACAGAACGCCACTAGCCGCCACCTTCAGCCCCCAACTGAAACCTCTCCAGCGCATCATCAGAGATCTACAACCTATCCTGAAAGATGATCCCTCACTCTCACAGATCTTGGGAGACAGACCAGTCCTCGCTTACAGACAGCCTCCCAACCTTGAGCAAATACTCACCAGCAACCGCACACCATACAACAAAAACGCCTATCCTTGCAACAAAGCCCGATGCCAGCCCTGTCCACATATCTATTCAAGTGACACCATCATAGGACCTAACCACATCAGCCACACCATTGGGGGCTCGTTCACCTGCACATCTACCAACGTGATATATGCCATCATGTGCCAGCAATGCCCCTCTGCCATGTATATTGGCCAAACTGGACAGTCTCTATGCAAAAGAATAAATGGACACAAATCTGACATCAGGAATCATAACATTCAAAAACCAGTGGGAGAACACTTCAACTTCTCTAATCACTCAGTGACAGACTTGAAGGTGTCAGTTTTGCAACAAAAAAACTTCAAAAACAGACTCCAAAGAGAGACTGCTGAACTCGAATTAATATGCAAATTAGACACAATTAACTTAGGTCTAAACAGAGACTGGGAATGGTTGGGTCATTACACCAACTGAATTTTTTCCCCCCCATGTTAAGTTCTCCTCACACCTTCTATGGGTCATCTCGATTATCACTTTAAAGTTTTTTCTTCTGCTGCTACTGATAGCTCATCCCAATTGATTGGCCTCTTACAATTGGCATGCGTACTTCCACCTTTTCATGTTCTCTGTATGTATAAATATCTTCTGTTTGTGTGTTTCACTCTATGCATCTGAAGAAGTGAGCTGTAGCCCACGAAAGCTTATGCTGAAATAAATTTGTTAGTTTCTAAGGTGCACAAGTACTCCTGTTCTTTTTGCGGATACAGATTAACACGGCTGCTACTTTGAAACCTGTATTCTGAGAGTGTTCTCTTTGGGGCACCAGTTGGAATGAAAGATTTTACAATCTAATAAAAAAAACCCACCCCACCCCTGCAATTACCTTCTGAACTTCCAAAAACGGATGGGTTTTTATTTGTTCCTTCTTTACTCACAGACATAAAGGGTGTAATACTCAGACAGCAAGGGAGCGAGACTAGCATTCTTCACTGCTCCAGTGACATTTATTATGCTGTTAAGGGCAGAAAAATCATAATCTTCCTGTGGCCAAATCTTTTCAACTGCAAAAAACTTTGACCTTTTTGAGATAATTTCCAACAACTGACAGACTCTGAAAAGAGTCAATACATGAGATGGCAGGGCACTTAATTTTGTAGAATGGAGTGTTTGGGAATTTCCATTTAGATATCTGTCTGAAAGAATCCACTGCTAAATGCCAGAAACTGCAATTTGGGGACAATAATGAAATACCCTTTTTAGGTGACTTGTCCAAGGATCAGTCACATCGGAACCCATGATTCCCTGCCCTTTCCTGCAGCCTGTAGACTAGACTTTATCTAGGCTTGGTAGAATTCAATGTTTAAATAAATTCAATGGATAGTATTAATGTTTATTTTAAAGCATTTTTTCAATGCTGGATTTTTTTCTGCTTTATTAATAGAAAAAAATGCTGGCTAAATATTAATCAGAGGGTCTTTATTTACTGGTGGTGATGTAGGGTGCAAAAGGACACAACTTAATGTCTTGAACCCAGGCTGAGTTTGCAGAACTGGAGTTTAAAGTGGGGGAGAGGGGGTGGGAAATCTTTGTAGACTAAGGAACCTCAAACTGGAAATCTGGGAGAGAGACTCAATAAGGAACCCTCCTATTGTCATTTTTACTGAGTGACTTCTGGCAACTGTACTTTAATTTTCTCTTCAGTTTGACTTATGATGATGAATAGGGATTTGGAAACACATAAAAGGTCAGTTCAGTATCATAACATTAAATAAATATCCCTTACTTGCTGACCAAGCAGGATTGCAGACACTAGAGTGGTCAGTAAAATATTGTTTAATGATTCAGTAATTTTTGAATACAATAGACATTGGTTAACTAAGCATGCCCAGTGATACCCTAAATATACTGATAAGTATTTGATAGACCCAGCATGGTATTCTGAATGAAACTTAAAAGTTATACATCTCTACTGCAACATAATTTTTTATTATTCAGATACAATGAATAAGTTACGAAATCATTTGAAAGATGCAAGTAAGCTATTTGCAATGAATAATTTAAGTGGTAAAATTATTTAATTTTTTGCTTGATCAGTTGCAAGTTGATTATGATTTCATCAAAACTATATGTTCAGTTATTTGATGAAATTTTGAAAATGGTTTAGCTTTATGGATTACCAATATTTCTAAGTATTTGACATTTGGTATTCAGTATTTGTACTCTGTTATGTTTGATGAAGTAAGTCACATGATATCTTTTGGTTCTCAGAATGAATTAGTGATTGAGCAAAATTTAAAATTTTGTGTCTGCTATACTTGTGCACATGACTTTCTGTGAATATTCATGCCAGTAAAACTGGACTGCAAGGATTCTTATGCAAAGCAATTATAATTGGAGTCTAGGAACGATGAAAGAAAATTCATTGAAAAACTCAAATAATTATTAGCAGAAATCTGCTGACAGTATTCTTTAGCTGAAAGTTAAAATTAGAAAAATTGTTCCAACTCCCACACTCAAGATGTTTTGGCAACAAGTTTGTATTGTAGTGGGTTTAACAGAAAGTATGGACAGGGATCATGAACCTAATGCATTTCAAATCATGTAATAAAACTTTCATATGACTTTGGTATTTTTGTGGTTGGAGATAACAGCTTGCGGGGGGAGCAATGAAAAGGTTTGGCTTCCCAGGAAGGCTGAGTTACTGGTGTCTTGCTGCCGTTGGTTAAAATCAATCCCAGTCAACATTTTAAGTAACTTTACTATCCATTAACTTTAATTCATTGTCTATTTACTACTATTCACTATGCTTTATGAAGTTAATAGAAATTGAGGGCACTCAGCACCTCTCAGAATGGGATGTTTTGTCATCTTGCTATGATTTAAACTCTGGAACAGCGCTGAATAATATTGATCTGGCTTATTTTTTTCTTAATGTAGCACCATAAATATTCTAAAGGCAACTGTAAAATAATTCTTGGAAATTGATTTTGTATGAACAATATAGCTCTGGATTTTAATGATCAAAAATAGACTTTTGGTAGAGATCTAAATCAATTTCAGTTGACCAAAGTAATTAATACTGACCAAGATGAAAAGTTAAAGGCCAGATATTGATGATGGTGGCACTGAAATTAATAGTGAAGTATTGATTTTAATAAATTAATTTAAAGATGGGTGGATTAAAAAAATAGTCTGTAATAGTGAATAATAGTGTTGAACAGTTATAATTACTTATTTGTCACAAAACCCAAAAGTTTGCTAGGCATCCTCCCAAATGGATAAAAAGAGACAATTTCCCAGAAGAGTCTGCAGGTCATCTTAAACATGATATAATAGGGTGGAGGGATGTAACAAGATAGTAAGGTGGGATTTGGGGAAGGAGAACAAGTAATTACAGCAGGCAAGATTGGAGATAGCAAAATTCTCATTTAGGTGCTCTATCTAGACAGAAAATGTCAGATCTTAAAAATGTTGTGGAGGAAAATGCAATAGGATTTGGGCACAGTCTGGATCTCAGCAAAGTACAGTAAGTTAATTTTTTTGCTCACACTGAGACAGACTCTGAACTCTGTTATATAAGTATAAATCCAGAGTAACTCCACGGAGGCTGTTTGTGTACTGGTGGAACAGAGACAAGAATCTCACCCATCATTTTCAAGTAATAAATAATGATGGCCTTTGGACTGTGTGTGTGTTTGTGTGTGTGTGTGTGTGATTTTTTTAAAATCTAATGCAATATTATTATGTGTAGTTTTCACATATTCTTGTGTTACAACTTCCACTTTACCTCCTGGTAAACACTCAAGATGTTTTGCTGTATGTCATCTACTAAGTCAGTGTTTCCCAAACGTGGGACGCCGCTTGTGTAGGGAAAGCCCTTGGCGGGCCAGGCCTGTTTGTTTACCTGCCGCGTCCGCAGGTCCAGCCGATCGCAGCTCCCACTGGCCGTGGTTCGCTGCTCCAGGCCAATGGGAGCTGCTGGAAGGCCATTGTCCCTGGCCTCCGCTGCCTCTGCCGACCCATCATGCATTCCTCCCTGTCCCCCACTTCCCCTCTACCGACCTCTCCATCCAAGGCTTAATATGTCCCCGGTCTTGCCAGGACTGAGTAAGTCTGCTGCTGTGAAAAATGACATTTTTATGTTTGTTAATCACTTTTCACAGCAGCAGATTTACTAGCTAGCAAATCTTTTTAAAAAAGCAACCAAAAAAAGGAAAAGAAGCAACAACAACAAAACAAGAACCTGCAGAGCACCTTATTTGTGTTTCTATTTTGTTTAGGTCCTAAGAGAGACAACTGTACGTAATTTTTATTATTGAGTCTGCAGAAAGATTCAATAAATTACAATGATTTGGCCATATGTATGTGCATATATATCTGTTTTTCCTAAAGTAAGTTAAGTATTTTAGGGAAAATTGTCAGCGCGGCCACCAGCAAGAGTTGGTGGCCGCACTTCGAGGTCACCAAAAATTTTGTTGTGAGAACCCCTGGCCTAGGCCTAGATCCTCAGCTGGTGAAAATTGTCATAGCTCTATTCACTTCAGCTGAGCTATGACACTTTGCACAAGTTGAGGGTCTGTCCCCTGTTGTTTAGATATTCCATCAATTCCATGGACAGATTTTCAATGTCAACTTTGAAGCCTCCGCAGATTGGCCAATGAACTTCACATGAAATCCTCACTTTTGAGAATGCAGATTGGGTCGTTAGCTATGTGACTACCCAATTTACACATGCAGTTGTCCATTTGTGAGTGTAACTGTGCCTGAATATTTGACACTCAGGGTATGTCTTCAGTGCAGAGCTAATCTGGGTTCTTATTCGAGTGTTGACCTTAATTATGCTCCAATCCACATACAAAAACTGTGATCCACATTTTGCGCTGCTTTCAGGAGGACTGCTCCCATTCTCCAGAAAACAAAACAAAAAATTCAGAATTAAGACTGAGGGTATGCAGAGTTATCTTGGGCGATCAGCATCAGGTGGGTCTGAGCACTTGGGTTAGCCGAGCCCAGGTGAGAGTAGTTCTACTCGAGTTACTGTGTCCTCACTGATGCTGCACTCCTCCATGTCTGGGACTTCTGGGGGCATACCCCATGGTTCTTACCACTGGCCAATTTGCAGAGGTCGCAAAATCGGCTTTGAAAATCTGTCCCTGGAATTGATGGAATCTTTTTAAATAGGGGCCAGACCCTCCACTTGAGTTAAGTGTCACAGCTCAGCTGAAGTTAATAGAGCACTAAGGATCCTTCTTTATCCTTTGCTCCTTTGAACAATTGAAGTCCAAGCAAATTCTCTTTTAACCCGGAGGGTAGCTCGCTGGAAGTTGTCGGCAATGCCATTGTACGTATCTGCTGGAGAGTGATGCAAGAAGTGCCGCCTTTCCCAAGCCGGAAGCTGTTAGTATGCTAAGAAGAGAGGGATGAAAAAAACAGGAATGAGGAGAAAAGGATGGGAATAAGAGAAGAGATGAAGGTGAATTAGTGATGAACCATTCGCTGTGGAGGTGAGAAGGAGTCAGGGAGCAGGAGCACATAGAAGCTAGTGTCTACATATTTGTGTGCAATAAGGTGGAATTTTCAGCCTTTAATCGTCACAGATATGTTGGGGATGAACAGAGAGAGTTTAAAAAAATCATGGCCCCCCAAAACCATGATTTATTCTTTTGAAAAATTCTATGAGTTTTAGCACAATATCATATTTATTTTGGTGGGAGGTGGATGAGGGGGTTCTGACTCATGATTTTTAAACTCCTGGCATTGGCAATACTGTTCAGCTTCTGTGGTTGGCAACTTTCCCAGTTTACTCAGGTGTTTCTCGCTCATCAACTGGGAAAAGAAACCACCCTCTCATTTCACATAGTCACCAGCACTGATGGCTGTTACCGTGGGCTGAATCAAACTGTCACTGCAAAATGTGTTGTTTTTTGGCCAGGTCTGCACTAGAGCATGTTTGGCAATATAAGCCAGGTTCCCAAGTGAAATAAGCTACATTGTTAAGAGAGACTTTCATGCCGGTCCAACTGTGTCTGCAGTAGGGCTTTTGCTGCAATAGAAATGTCACAAAAAATCACACATTTAACCAATGTTACTATATTGATAAAAGTTTCTGGTATTGACCTGGCCTTGAATTACGCAGTTTTGAAAACTCTGGACTATTCATATAATTAAAACAAAAATTAGAAATATTTTCGGTTTAGAAAAGAGAACTATTTAGAGTTGTGAATGGCTTTTAGTACAGTGTGCTACGACTTACGCAGGAAGCAGAAGTAACACACTCAGAGAAACCTACAATATGCACATTTATGAGCACAGGTCACTGTTGCATAGACAAAGGATGCATTTTTAGGGCCAAATGTGGGGAAAATGAGGCCTCAGGCTGCATATAAAAATGTACATGCAACTGTGGAAATGTGTGAGCTAGTGTTAAGTGTAGAATTGCACATGGACCCATTTTATTTAAAAATTTGGCACCTAATTTCCCAGTTTACATCTCCAAACATCTTTTCTAAAAATGCACTAAAATAATTAATTTCCTTTGGGACAGTTACTTAATGTACACTTTACGTGTTAGATAATTATTTTTTTATGATTTTTGGCAGTCTGCTGTAATAGTTGTAGAATAATAAAATTTATAACTTCCTCTGTCCTTTTATGAAGCAATTAAAGCAGTTTCTTATCTAAAATTGCTGTTTCATAAGTGAAGTTTGTGTTTCCCATTGTAGAGCTTGGCTCTGATACACTGTTTATTTGGTATCCTAGAATATTCTAGACTAGTAAACTTTTATTGGGCCAGGTTCTGCCCTTGGATGCATATCCATAAAACTTACTGAAGTCAGTTGGAATAGCACGTTCCTATCCAAGGTCAGAAATTGCCACATAAATAGCTTCATGCTCTGATAATATTGGTTTTGTTTTTAAAGTAGTATTTCATATCCATGCCTCAAGAATGAGGTATCCTTTCACTTGATAAGTTACAGTTATAGGCCAAGATTTTTCACAAGTGATTAGTTCTTTTTGGGTACCACCATTTTTGGGTGCCCAGCTTGAGACACCTTCCAGGGCCCTGATTTTCAGAGCACCCACCCACCCTCTGAAAATCAGGCCCCATTGAAATGTCTCAAGTTGAATACACAAAAATTGATGTCCCCCCCCCCCAAAAATAGCCCAACGTTCTTTGGGGGCAGGGACTCTTTGCGGTTTCCTGATGCTGCTGAACTACACTAACTCCAGCTCTCCTGCACTCTTATTAAGGTTCCAGGACTGCACATACTGCCAAATGTGCTATAAAAACAGATCCATTAAGAATCACGTACTTAGTTGCATGGTTTTACATTTTTCATATGCAATTAACGTTCACCTGTGAATCCTAAAGATGATAAAGCTCTTACTTTAAACTTCCCCCAAACGTCCCTTTAATAATGGTATATAATAGAATATGTCATATTATGCACAATAGGATAACAGGAGACGCTCCATAAAATACAATGCATCTTGCTGGAATGAAAAATTTAACAAAATAGTGTCCGTATTATATGCTTTGATTTTTTTTAATTTATTAACTATTTTCCAGAATCTATGTGGTTAATGTAGAAAATGTTAGTAATTTTGCTGCAAGTAAATTGATCAGTATGCAAGATGGTTGTTGCTGGCTGAATCATGGTCCACAGTTAAGGTAAACAGATCTGTGATGACATTTTCTGAGCAGAATACCAATGCAGTTGTATTTCTTCCCAGAGGTTTCTGATGTTTCTCATATGCGGATAAAATTTATTTCAAGAAGGTTTTGGTCACAGGAAAGAAATTCTTCTGTAGAGGTGGGATTTATTATATTTATTACTTATTTGATATGATAATTGTGCTGAGTTAAGAGCATTTAAAGGTTATTGCTTCTTTTGCATATCCTATGTAATGGTAAATTTTTCTGACCTGTTGTCTATTTAACCTACCTGTTAATGGTATGTATGTATAATAATATTAATAAAGTTGTAAAATAATTGTATTTTAAATTTGTACTGTGGTGTGGAATTTCTCTGGGTTTTTCTTTCTCTGTAATTAACATGCCAAAGTGATGTGACTAAATTTACAATTAGATTTTACTGTAGGTGTTCTGAAATATTCTTCATGGTGGCTATGTTTTCACCTGGTAAGTTCTGAATTCATAAACGTGATTTTATTTTGTTCCTCTTAAATGTGCCTATACTAGGTGGTAAAACCCTTTGTAATCTGTTAGTGGTTGTATATCTTCATTCTTCATGATTTTGAAAACTGTATTTGTCCATTACCTAAAGAAGTTTTTAGACTTTGCCTTTGTAGAACATCTAAAACATTTTTTATCGGTTTCTGTTCAAGGGACAGAACCTCATCTCTGAGGTGATTGACATTTCAGTCAGTTTGTGGACTGGCAGTCAAATCTGTAACATTTATATTTATATAACTGGCATCTCTAAGGCTTAGGTGCTGGAACGGGGGGTGCTGCCGCATCCCCTGGCTTGAAGTGATTTCCATTATATACAGGGCTTATAGTTTGGTTCACTGGTTCTCAGCACCCCCGCTATACAAATTGTTCCAGCACCTCTGCTCTCAAGTTTAGTCATGCACTGATATTTAGTTCTAATGTAACCTATCCTATTACAATTAATTGTAAAGGATTAAAGAACACTGGAAAGAGCATCCTCAATGGTCCCCTAATAGTTGGTAGCAAATATTGCACTTGTCACAAGATTTGAAAGTTGAAGTGTTTCGGAGCCCATTGAAGTCAGTGGAAGGATTGCCATTGATTTCAGTGGGCTTTGGATTAGGGCCAGCGTTACCTATACAGATCATGCGTGTCTTGGTCTAAAGCAAAGACTGTGTAATACGCTGACTGAAAGTAATGTTGGGTAATGGCCGTTCTAGATGGGAGAGTGTTCCTTTGGGAATTTCAGAGCTTCACAAGAAGCAGAGGTTTCTGATTGCAGTAGCAGAATCTCCTCCTCAGCTAGATGATACAAATTGTAAAGATGTGCAACTGGTCAGCTTTGCTCCTCTGAAATCTGTGTCTGTCTAAAAGCTGTAAGCATGTACTGTACTAGAGCTGAGCTAAAGCATCAAAATTCAAATCCAGATCTGGAGGTTGAATACTCAGAAGCTTGGGAGGTGTTTTGAATGTGAGATTTTGGCTTAGGGGCCAATCTCTGGTAAGTAACATTCAACTAAAAATCAAATCAATATTTTCCCCCTAAAATCCAATCCATTGATCTTGCTGCACTAAGATTGCTGAGGCTTAGACCCTCAATTTTTGTGTTGGAGGATAGCACACTAGTTCATTCTCAGCAGTACAAAGAATTGAAACAGGTTGTTGTAAAAATCACATACATATATTTACAAATCTATTTAAAATAAACCTTCAGACCAAATTTTACCTGATTTTGTGTTTCACTTTGTGGAGTAAGTGTAACTTTTATAAGTAACATAGACCTATAACTTTATAATAAAGGCCAGAACAAATACAAAACATCTTTTATTTGGAGCTGGAATTTTTATAATGTACATTTAAAAAAAATGTACTTTTTTTTAAAATGTACATTTGTAAAATGTCCTTCATTTCAAAAGATCCCAAAGTACTTTGGCATGACCTACATGCAACACCAATGAAATACAGCCATATTCTGTAAGGGTGGAAGTGGCAGCAAAGAGGCCCATACCCATGAATATAATTCTAGACACAGACTCACAAGGCCGATTCTGTCACTCTTGCTCACATTGAGTAGTACCGTTCTTCCTGAATTCATGGGACTACTCATGGACTGATGTACAAGTCAACATGAGTACAGGTGGCGGGATCAGGCCTGTGGATGACGGAGATAGAAGAGAAGTCTAATCTGTCATTGGAGATTATTCCCTACTAAATGAGTGTTTTCTTGAATCCTAATTTTAAGGCATTTGGATACTATTTGGCTGAATTTTGGATTACTTTACTTTTTGTACCCTGTTAATGAAATAAATACCCTGTGAATTTTCTCCTTTTTGTAATTAATTTTCATAAAGAAATAAACAGTAAAAAAATACAAACACGTAGATGATTCACAGCTTGTCTATGTTACCAAAAACCATGCATTTGACAGGCTAGCCAATAAAATTGTGTAGTTACACAACTTTACAGCTGCAGGATCAGACAGTACAAAATCAGACAATATTACATGGACATAACGTGGTAAGATGGGGTAACAATTTTAAAAAGGTGGGGATGAGGAAAGAAGGGGATTGAAGGGGGTGGGAAGAGGGAGGGAAAGTGGAGAGGTCAGGTGGAATGAAAGTCTGAGATTATTTGAGCTGTCTCAGCATTCAAATGTATTCAGAAACTGGGTCCAGATTTCTGTTGAAGTCATATAATTGCTCTCTGTGTCCATAAACTATTCTCTGGTTTTGCTGCTAACTCAGACGAGTCTGAATACCACCATTGCTCTTTACTGGGTGTAAGCCTGTTCCTCCATTTTTGAAATCCTGTGATTTACAATGCAAAAGCAAATGTCTTACCTTTAAAAACAGTTTACAGCTGAGAGACTTTTTTGTTTTTTGTTTTTGTAAAGCTATTTAAAGTATTTGCACAGATATTTTTCACTCTCCTGGATCCGCAGTGTTAGGCAACATTCATGGTCAGACTCCATGTACATATTTCACTTTGACCATTACTCCCTCACACCTTTTAAATAAGGGATATGTATGCTAGATATGCCCTTATTTTTGTTCGCAAAAGAAAAGTCTTCCCAACCTAGGAAAGAGCCCAGCTCATTTCTTAATACACAGGGCTGAGGAAATACTTCTGTTTGAGTTAACAGTAGCAACTGTGTATGAGCCTGAGAGCTGTATCTTTCTGGCACTTTATTGACAAGTACCACACATCAAGTGCTTCCATTCTTTTTCGGGTGCTTGCTCATGTTAATTCCATTCTCGGGCGCTGGTATTCTACAAAGATTGAACAAAGCCATTCCGTAAGTCAGCACAGTTGTTCGTTGCGGTGGCAGACAGGATGAAAGATCGTCCAGTGTCTGCTTTCTGCCAAAGCCAGCGTCGTCTTCTTGAGCTTGCTAAGTCAGCGCGCAATGCGACGTGAACATGTGGACAGACAAGCAGGTAGCGGCCCGACAGATCTCTTGGGTCGGCACCTGTGCCAGGGAGGCTGCCAATGACACCTGTGCCCTAGCTGAATGCGCCATCACGGTTGCCTGCGGGGGCACCTTTCTCAGCTCATAGAAGGAGCGGATGCAGGCCATAATCCAGGACGAGATTCTCTGAGCAGACACTGGATGACCTTTCATCCTGTCTGCCACTGCAACGAACAACTGCATTGACTTATGGAATGGCTTCATTCTATCTATGAAGAATGCCAGCTCCCTAAAATGGAATGGACATGAACAACACAGCTCAAAGAATAACAGTTCCAAAAAGGTTAGTAACTGTTTTTGTTTTTTTTTCACACCCAAACAACCAGCGCTGTAACTGCCCATGCACTTTCGGACTTTGGTTCTATTACACCAAAATAGCTCAGTTTACCCCCATGGAGCTACTCCAGGTTTATACTGATGTAATTTAGATCACTGGCGAGTATCCCCTTCTGATTTTCTGGTGTCCTTTTTTTCTTCTGCACTCCCTCTTCCATACAGCAGAGGGCTTCCTGCAGCAGTACTTCTTGTGGCCTGCTTGCCACATCACTTCTATTCTGTCTGTAGGTTTCCCTTAGAACGGTACCATGTAGACCTCTCCGAGCCTTAGCTTCATCTCTGGTGTCCTTCAGTGTCAGCAGGTCCAGCCTCAGAGAAAACAGGCTGTCCAGTCCCATTTTCCTTGTGGCTGTGGCTTCCACAGACAAGTACCTCATTCTTTGAGGCTGCATGTTCCTGTCCTCTTGGCTTCTCTGATCCATCCAACTTCTAATCACCCTGCTCCCCATGGAGCCCTAGGATCTGCTTTCTAGCATGTGAAGGAGAAATTATATTGAGGCTCTGATCCTGCAGGGTGACTGTTGGCAAGTCGGGATGGAGATAACTGCTTTGAAAAGGAGTTCAAATCTGAACCAGTTTCCTAGTCAGACTCCCTGGAATCTAATGTTTAGTTTGGCCACATCCTGGGTGAATTTTCCACACAGTCAGAATCTGAAGTGCATATTTTTGGGGGAGAACATGATCTCAGCAATGTAGCCTTCGCTCCCCAGGATATTGTGACTCAGTAGTGGTGCCCCCTGGTCAGATGTGTTAACCCTGTATAGTAATGATGCTGTCATTAGATAGTGAAAGCTCCCCTCTGAGGTGTGTTTGATATCGCAGTCATGGTGCTTAGAAGTGCTACCATCACTGCATTTGTTATACAGCTGGACAATTAGACCTTACCCTCCCGCAAGATTCAAGATCTGCAGAACTCACTATTGGTTTGTAGGGAAGAAACTGAGTATTGGACAGCGAGCTGCTTTAAGCCATGATGCATCCTGCATTCTAGAGCCATTGTGAAGTCCATAGTGGTCACGGTCACAATGTTTTGTGTGTGTATATCAGGGGTCGGCAACGTTCGGAACGCGGCTCGCCAGGGTAAGCACCCTGGCGGGCCGGGCCAGTTTTATTTACCTGCTGACGTGGCAGGTTCGGCTGATCGCGGCCCCCACTGGCCGCGATTCGCCGTCCCAGGCAAATGGGGGCGGCGAGAAGCGGCGCGGGCGAGGGATGTGCTGGCCGCGGCTTCTTGCCACCCCCATTGGCCCGGGATGGTGAACCGCAGCCAGTGGGGGCCGCAATCGGCCAAACCTGCTGCGTCAGCAGGTAAATAAAACTGGCCCGGCCCGCCAGGGTGCTTACCCTGGCGAGCCGTGTGCCGAACGTTGCCGACCCCTGGTGTATATAGTGCTGTATTGATATGCATGCAAGCATATCACGTCCACAAGCTGTTCCCCACAGCGGGTTTATTTGAGTTGTTTTTATGAATGGCCTGAAACTTCCCTCTGTTTTCAGTTTTGGTATATTGACTTTCTGGGGTTTTGATGGGCTTTTGCTTTCCATGCTTATAGTTCCTTGAGGACATGCATGAAAAATTACATGAAATCTGTTGACTCTGAAAGTAGCTCTTTGGTGTGACTTGTTGGAGATTTAAGCTTCCTAGTGAGCAAAGCTCCGTTCTTACTGTTTTTCCTGGTGGATGAGAGTTTCAGGTGCTTGAGGAATTCCTCTTTCAACTGGTTTTGGACTTCCATATGAACAAGTCCATGATTGTGCCTAACTTCTAACCAAATCTCTTCTTTTTGTTTGTTTGTTTGTTTTTCGTGGAAAGGATTCAATATTTGGATGAACAGGTAGTCGCTAGGGTTAATCTCCATTGTACATAGCTCTTTAGAAGGACAAATAGATGTTCATTTCAAAGACCTGAAACTAAGGTCTCTACCTACCATGCCTTAAGTCATTTGGTTAAAATCATATATTATTAACAGATGATCAAGATGTCAGCAAAAAGCCATACTGCTTGATGAATTTCTACCACCTGAGCTGAGTGGAACAAGTTCACCATGCTGGAAACTTCAAGACCATGTAGATTATCCTTGTCTCACAGTTCTGAATGCATTCCTGTGTGGTCATAGGCAGAAGAGGCAAAGTTATCCAAGTTGCTTCTTAGCGAGGTCCACTTCCTCTTAGGGTCTGCTCACTACATCTGCTGATTGTTTGGAAACTTCTGCTGGATGGAGAGGACAGTGAAAAGTGACGAGCACTATTTTCCTTCTCTCACATCTTATATCACCCCCTCCCCCTTTGTATTCTGAGGGATCCTTTTTGGGTTGAGAGTTGTCTGATTTAAAAATAACTGAAGGGCTGAGGAATCTACCCTTCTGTATCTTCTGGCTTCCACTAGTCTTTGCTGCTTGGTAGAAAGCACTGTAATGCTGATTGCATACAGTCTTTCCTAGGATGGGGGGAAAAGAAGGTCTTTAACAAACTAAATTCCTAGAGAATTAGTTTACCTTCTTAGCTGTGAAGCTGAATGCCCTTCTCTTTGCATCCTGAGACACTTCAGCAGTGAAGTTAATGCTTGGAACAACTCACGAGGGGCAATTACTGCTGATTTTATTCACATGTGTAGTACATTAAATTCAGCAGGACTCCTTGAATAAGCAAGGTGAGCTAGTTGGAATGCTGTCAAGGGTGGAATGTACTGTTGGAGCAGTGGCAACCGCATTTCTTGTTAGTAAAAAGACCTATAATTACATGCTACTCTAGATTTTTAGACTCTTTTGGGGTCTAATGTGCTGAGTCCATTCTGACCCTCTTACCCTCAACATGTCATTTCAAGGTACTGTATGTGCTTTATTTTGTTTCGAAGGAAAATAGTGCTGTACAAATGCCTCATCACAAATGAGTGTTCACGTTTCTTTTCTGGTATTAAAAACTAATAAAGGATGTTTTGGGATTTATTTGAAATTGTGTTAAAATATCCCTTTTTGCTGTAGAGCTGCATGCTGGTTAAAAGAGCAGTCCTCTTAGTGGTGTGTATTTCAGTGTTTCTCTTAGCGAGAAACACACTGTAAGAGCGTACTTATTAGGGTTTTAAAATCTGCTTTAACAAATGAATCAGCAGAGCAACTGAAGATGACCATCAGCTATATGTCTCAAATGTGAGGTGATTGTCGGTATATTTCATAGATAACTTATTTTCAGAAATAGTGGTTTAGCTTTTATGTTTTAGTGCCTTTATGTAACTCTACTATGTCTTTCTTATGGTACTGGAGACACATCATATTTTTTTTTTTTTTTAAATCCTTGACTGCATTTTTTGAAGCATATTTTAAGTTCCCTGCTCTGTTGCTTCTTGGTCGAAAAGAAGTGCAGCAAATAAAATAAATGTGCTAAAAGAAATTCCTAACAGCAATGAACAGAAACAATGAGACTGAAAATGTACATTATTGAATAATGGATTTGAATAAAATATGTCAGGAATGAAGTGCTCTCCAAACATGAAAGAAAATGCTGTTTAAAAAGAGTGGGTTTCTGCTTCCCCGTCACAGTTGGTTTTTTGTGTTAGTATGTTGAGAAAAATAACAGGATTTCTCGAATAATTTGCTTTCTGTTAGTAAACTTTCGTAGGCCCAGATTCTTCTCTGTTTTAGGGTTGGTTTATGGCACGTCCCTAAAGCTGGTGTAGGCTGCTCAGTCTAATGGGGTCCATTTGTGGAGTGGAGGCAACATTACGGCTCTGACCTTCCTTAGAAGCCCCTTGTTATAGGATTTTACCTCCCCACCCCTAGAGTCACTGTCTTGTTTTTCGCTCTGTTACGGAACATCGTGGCTACGGCACTGAGTAATGAAAAAAGAGAACCCTCAATCCCTGCTCCCCAAATCAATAAACTTCCACTGAAGACGTAGCAACATTTTCAACCAGGGATTGACCAGATGACCAAAGATGCCTTTGCCAACCCTGAGATGTGTGGTTCTAAATTATATTTAAAAAAAGCCACAACATTTTAAAATATTGGAATTAATATTTAGGGTTGAAGTTTGCAGTAGAATGCATTTTGAGGGGCAGGGAGTAATGAGGTGCTGTATGTGTATGTGAAGGAGAACATTTTTTTTTATCATCCAGGCTCTTTTTCCTCTTGATGTGTGCTCACTCTCAGCAGATTCCTCTCCATCCTTCTGCAAGCTCCAGCCTACCAGCTGTTTTGGGGGGAGGGAATAGTAATAAAATACATCCAGTTTGCACAATCCTTGTACAGTTTAACAAAACATTTTTGGGTGTTTGTTTTGTGACTGCTAGACATTGTGACCTTTGGTTGGTAGTATCTCATCCGCATGCTAGAGCAAATAGTCTGTGAAATCTCTATGCTTTAGAGGGAGAGAGAATTTTCATTTAAATTATTTTATAATGATTCCACAGAGTCCATACATATACTTAATCTATGGGATAGAAAGAAGGGAAAGAACTACATTGTTCTGTTTTCCTATAGTGCAGTGTTTCCCAAACTTGGGACGCCACTTGTGTAGGGAAAGCCCCTGGCGGGCCGGGCAGGTTTGTTTACCTGCCTCGTCCGCAGGTCCGGCCGATCGCGGCTCCTACTGGCCGCGGTTCGCTGCTCCAGGCCAATGGGAGCTGCTGGAAGCAGTGCAAGCCGAGGGACGTACTGGCCGCCACTTCCAGCAGCTCCCATTGGCCTGGAGCAGCGAACCGTGGCCAGTGGGAGCTGCGCTCGGCCGGACCTGCAGACGCGGCAGGTAAACAAACCGGCCCGACCCGCCAGGGGCTTTCCCTACACAAGCGGCGTCCCAAGTTTGGGAAACACTGCTATAGTGTATTTCATTCTGAAGTATAATAAAATGTTTCCCATCCAATTGCTGTCTTTGGATAATAAAAATGCCTTTAAATTCTGTGATCTCAACATACTTTACTAAGGTGAGTGTTGATATCCCCATTTTAAAGATTGAAAAGCATGGCATGGAGATCGAATTAGCCCAATGTCGCACACCAAGGCACTGATAGAGATATGAATAAGAACCTAGAGTTCTTCCAGGAAGTGACTGCCTTCCTGTATTTTTTATAGCGCCTTGCATTTTGGGACATTAATTCTGATCAGGGTCTCTAAATGCTACTAGGACGTAAATAACTTCTCCTGAGGCCCCATCTCCTGCTCTAACCACTAGACCTCATTGCCTCCCACAATTACCAGCCTATAGGGTTTGTCATACTTTTAAATATTGAATTTGAATATATTTTAAAATTTTGCCTAATCTGGATAAATTATGCCCCGTCACTTATTTCGTTTCAGTAGTTTTGTATTGACAAAAAATTCCCTGTGAGGAAGCTTAGGTGTTGTGAAAGACTGCTAGGCTTCATTGGCAGCTCCTGTACAGTAGGGAACAAAAGTACAGTGAGTTAATAGGTAAGTGAAATACACAGCTTCTGTGTATGCCATGATTGTGTCTCTCTCCAATTGCACTCAGGATGTCTATTGACAAAACTGAAGCTGTTGCAAGAGTGTAATGAATTTGCCATCATTTGTACAGTCCTTTAAACCACAAAGAATAGATTTGTCTTCATTTAGAAATAAAAGGAAAGATCATTCCACACTGATTGGTTTTTAAAAGAGCCTTCTTATGTCCTTATCACTGGCTGCTCCTTTCATAGTGGATAACATGATTTTCATTCTGTATTACAGAAATGGCTTCAGATATTCCTGGATCAGTGACCTTGCCGGTTGCACCTATGGCAACAGGACAGGTGAGAATGGCAGGATCCATGCCTGCTAGAGGAGGAAAGAGGCGTTCTGGGTAAGTTATTTCATTTTATCAGTGGTGAAACTGAAAACTATGTGCATTCATAAATCAAATGCATACATGTACTAATAGGCATCACAACACTGGCTAGTATGTTTTGGTTTTCTTTTCACCATGTATGTTGTTGTTGTAAGATTGAACTTGCTGTTGTGTGTGTATTTTGTTTAGTGATGGGCAAGCCTCAAAAGGTTATGGTGTTATGGATTGGCTAAGCATCCATCAGGGATGTGGTCCTGAAGCCATTAAGCACGTTATACTTGCTCAGATGAGTAATCCCATTGGTCTCAATGAGATATCTTATGCAAATAAGTGGAGCAAGATGTGATTCTAGTTGCCTATGTAAATTTATCCAAACCTACTCGGTCTGAAAATTGGGCTTGGAATCTCCCAACTACATATTTTCTACCTAAATTTCCAATACAGTATTTCCATTTTCTGCCGTAGGTGCAGAAACCACAACTACTGCCTCTCTTAAAGTATTTTGGCTTGTCATATCCTGGGCCTGATTGGAAACCAGAAGTTAAAATGTCTCAGTATCTGAGAGAGGTTTGGTTCAAGTTCCTTTCTTAACATGGCTGGAGGTTTTGCTGGGGAAGAGGAAATTCTTATTTTATCCAAACTATTTTTGCTCATTCCTAATGTTGTGTCCCTAAGCAGGACAATATTTTGTGGTGGTGTGGTGTTGTTTTGTTTTGTTTTTTTTGTTTTGTTTTTTTTTGTTTTTTTTTAATCACGTAGTTCAGTGGCTCCTCCCATGGTAATATCTGAGTGCCCTCAACATGGAGTAGAGGAGTTTCACAGGGGAAAAGTGCTTTCTTCTACTTTCCCAGGCAGATGAAATCCAGATGGCGGTCAGGAGATCATTTTCCTGGAGATTTCACTATTCTATTAAGGAAAGGCATACACAGGTCTGTCCTATGTTTGCCCCCTAAATATGGCCATGACAGGGCTCATCAAGAGTAAAGATCCTTCAACTGAGGGGCATCCACTGAGAAAACCTTGATGCAATTCCTGTGAGTTCTCCGCTTGTGATTGTCAGCCAAAGTGTTCTGTCAATTTTAATGGTCTTCTAGGGGAATACAAGAGACAGTAGCTAGGACAGCTGGTCCCACTCCATATGTGAATAAAAACAGGAGGATCTGGACCATGTCTTAGACCTGGAATTAAATTGGCAGCCAGATGAGGCATGTGGAGCACTGGTGTGATATGTTCCTTTGATCTGCCTTACCTGTGAAGTGGGCTTCCACATGCTGAGCTAACTGTATGCAGTTGATCTTATTAAATCATGAACTATCCCGTTTGAAAAAGCTACATTTAGTGTTAAAACCGTTGAACACAAAAGCGTTTTCAAGCTTATGCTAAAAAACAAACACATTTAAAATTAAGATTGCATATTTTTCTAAAGGATCTGCTCTTAGAACTTATTTTGGGGACGTTCCATATGGCCTGCGAATACAGGAGGTCAGAGTAGATAATCACAATGGTCACTTCTGACCTTGGAATCTATGGAAAAAAGAGAAAGCTTTAACATCTTTTTAGTGGCTACTTTACGAAGAGTCTAACTTTAACTGTCTTGGACTCTTACGTGACCAGACAAATGATCTCACCACTGAGCAGCAGGCAGGTCAGCTACTAATGCTAATTACTAAGTAGTGACTGCCAAGGATTGATGTTGCTAAATGTGAAGTCTGCTGGTTATACAAAATATTGATTTGAAAGGTAAATCAAAAGGTCGTGGTCCTGAGTTTTAAATATACCATTGTAAGTATCATCTTTTATATGCAGAAGAATGGGATGGGGGAAAAAGGTAAAAGTGAGTTATTTAAAAATGTATTTAATATAAAAATTCTATGAATTAGATATTATAGGTTTGCTGCTGTACAGAAGGCAATTTTGTATCAGTGCATCTTCGTTCTAGATTAGAAGGTCCTCCCTAAGAGAAAGCATTTTATTCAGTCTATGTATTCAGACCTCCAGGGAAAGAATGCCTGGTAGGTCTGCCTGCTGTGTCTAATGCATTGTACTTTCTCTTTGAACAAAGCTGTAACAAGCATTTAGTCCTTTCCTTACTCCCCTGGTGATGTATCTTTGTACACCTAACTTCTTGGGCACTTTAGAAATGAATGCTTCAGATCAAACACAAAGGAATGCAGCCAGCGACATGGCCTTCTTTCCAAACTTTGGTGTCTTTTTGAAAATTGTTTTTTGTTTATAATTGCTGATGCACTCTGGCAAAATAATTGTTGTACAGGCTTGACTATATGCCAGTTTAAGCTCATTGTCTGTCCAGAAGGTGTTTCTGCAAGGTAAGGATTCCATTCCATTGACAGCTAGGAAATATGTTTTTTCTGTCTGTGGATTATGCCAAATGTTTTGTGGGGAAGAAAAAAAGGTAGAAATGCATAAGATTTCCATTGATGAGGGCAGTTAGAGTATGTAGACTTATTTCAGTTTATTTCATTTGCTTATGCTGATTTCTAAAGCCCTTCTCAGTGCAGGCACTGGCTATATTTCAGGCCTCTTTCTTCTGGGTTGTTTTATTTTTGGCTGGGTATCTATTTCTTTTAGGGCTCCGTTGATTTTTGGCCTTAGGTCAGCAGGTGATTTTGCCTTTGCTATGATGAGCCCTAGGGTGTGAAACTTGTTTTCTGCCCGCACCCTCAAGGATAGCTACCTCAAACCATCTCTCCCAATTTTTAAACATTACCTAAAATTCATTTTCTCCCATCTTCCCCACTCAACCTGCCTTTTGTGTTTCTTGCTTGAACGTGTTTTTAACTTAAAATGTTACTATATTTTATAATTCTTGTATTATTTATGGCACCCAAGAAAGCTTTTGCATGGGGCACTTTATAAATATAATTATTACTATCTGGCCTTTTCACAACAGCTCAATACTATGTTAAAGAAGAAAACAAGATTTATTCTTGTCTCTTCAGTATGAGAGCCCTGGATAGCATATTTTTAGTCTCTTTTTTTTAAATGGGAGTTTTAAATGAAGACAAAAGGTATTGTTTCTGAAATGATGTCATTTGTCTTCTGGGAAGTTACTTCTGCTGTATTGCTGATATGCAATTTACTCTTTCTGAATAGAGGATCTTATCTGTTGGGGTAAGGTGAGTTTGTTGGAATATTTTTTACATGCTGTGCTGTGTTATGCTAAAGGTTAAAACTGATTCATTATCCTTCTGGGTTCTGCCTCATTCTAAACAATACATATTAGTGGAAGGCAACCAGTTAGCATCTCTTACTTTTAAACCCAGTGTTTTTTCAAGATGATCTGAGTTTTTCCCTGTCATATAATTAACATATCTCTGATTTCCACTTCTACATTTTTCATTTTAAAAACAAAGACCAGAGTTGACGTTAATTTTGTGCAGCATTTTTACAAGTGTTCTATTAAGTTCGTTTAATTGCTTTTTTTTAAAATAAGCATTGTTTTACATTTGGAATAAAAATGCAATTATATGGTAGCCTAACAAAGCGATATGTATATATTAAAAACTAGTATGTTAAAGCCTGATACCACAGCTCTAGGCACTTAGATACTTCAGTGATAAGCACGGTATAAATGCTTAGATTTATTTTCTGTTTGCATTCCAGTCATCCACACAATGTGGTAGGTGCTGTCTATACATATGACTGACTGGCAGTCTTAACTCCAAAGAGTTTTCAGTTTTAAGAAACTCAGCTCTATCTAGCTGGATAAATACTTGCATGACTAGTTTCACTTATTCCATTGGGATGAGTCCCATGAGTAAGGGCTGAAAGACCAGGCCCTAAATACACTGTTATCAAGCTTTGCATATTCCAATAATAATAAACTGGACCAAACATAATAAAGCTGGGATGTTATGCTCATGGGAAGATCCAGCTCTCAACACTCCCTCCCTCCCCGAGTGTGTTTTGGCTGGGTTCTGGAAAAACTCCACCAAGGTCAGAGCCCCTTTAATACCTCTCCACAAGGGAAAGGATTGGAAGCGCTACACAGTGAAGCATCCTCCAGCTCTGACCCATGTCTCCCCAGCTGGTTTCCTCCAGGTCAAGGGATGTGTAGCACCCGCAGTAAACTTTTGACTCTCTCGTGCTTCATTTGCCAGTGAGGTTAGGGAAGGATTTGCTTTATAGACAAGGGTCCTGCAGTTGAATCTTCATAGAGTGACCCCTGTGCCCGTAAAGAGCTCTTTTGACTTCAGTGGCACCAACATAGGTGAAAGGGTCCAAATCAATTGCAGGGACAAGGATCACAGGAGAATTTCAACAAGGTAACGTGTACGTTATTAGAAATATCTCCCATGCAGCTGGTCTGAGCGAATTCAGAATATTTGGAGAGCCCCCTACTGAAGGCAGCATTGTTATGGAATACCAGATTGGCCATGAATTAGCTGTAAACAATATCTCTGTACAACTAGCCTCGCTGGCCACTGGAGGTCACTGTTGCTCCACAAAAATACAACTGAAAGGCCATTCATTATATAGAAGTGATTCTGAAACAGAACTTGGTAATGATCAGAAGAGCGCAACATAATTTTCAGTGGAAACATCGATGATGAAATCAGACTTCAACCAACCTATATACAAAAACCACATTTTTTTTTCTATGAGACCTTTTTGGAAAGTGGTTTCCTGACCACTTCCTTTAGAAATGAACAATCACTCTTGCCATCTGGAAGTATTAATGTGTCTTTTCTAATGAGATTTTCAGTTCTTGTGATTATTTTTTGTTTTTGTTCTATTTGTATATAGATTAGTGCCATCCAAAGAAATTTTTTAGAGGGCATCTGGTCATTTATGTTGTGTAGTTCATCATTTGTATTTTGTTTCTTAGTTTCAAAGAAGTTATTCTATGCCCAGAACTCAGTGTTGTACTCTCTATTCTTTAATATAACTTTTAATTTAAAAAATATTTGTTTTTAATTCAGTGAAACATTTTTTAATATGAAGACCTAAATAGTCTTTGCAGTTTCCTTTTGCCATAGCTATAACTTATCGCATTTATTATCATAAAAAACTTGAGGGCATATGGAATCCAGAATTTCCTTAAGTCTTATTGCAGTCGGAAATTTTAGAAAACTTAGAAGTATTTGTGTTGCCTAACAAAAAGTTATTTTTTTTTTAATCCTATGTTCCCCATCGGTAAAGCTAGTATAGCAATGCTTGCCAACCTTTATAAAGTATAGAAACATAGAGATGTAAAAATACTTTCTGTTTTAAGTAATAGTGTTGTTATTACATGACTTTGTAGTGGCTAAAAGTCACTAATTAATTTAATCTAGGTCTGTAGTGATTGAAAGTCCTCAGCATCTAAGGGCTCCCTGATGACCAGTGTGAAATGAGTTGGTGATCTTGGTTTCTAACTGACAAGTCCAAAAACCACCACAGTTACAATCAGTTGGGACTAATTGACAGCCAGTTTTAGCAGAGGCCAAGAAACTATTAGATGTAGACATTGACCTACTGCTCCCTCTCACTGTTACATGTGAACTCTCCAGACCTGGGCGAAAGCATGTGAGCGGCACAGTGCGGGGAAATCTGTATGACTGTTGCCCTCTTCTGTATTATGTGAATAACAGAGATCTTCATTATGTATCGGCCTGACCCAAAGAAGCCCACTGAAATACATGGAAAGACTCCTATTGATTTTAGTGGGCTTTGGGTCAGGCCTGATGGCTGCTAATCCAGCACATTCAAAAGAACTACATTTCACTTAAAATTAAGAAGAAAATAACAGCAATGCAGATTTTTGTTGACAGAATGTTAATTTAACTCTTGGCTTCTTAAATAATGATTACTTATTCAAAAATTTTGCTTTTTCAGAATGGAGTTTGATGATGAAGATGGGGAAGGTCCCAGCAAATTTTCAAGGTGAGCTTTTATAAGTACGTGGCTAAATGATTGGCTTTTACGATGCAGGAAGACAACTAGCAAACTACTAATATTGACAAAACTACAGTCAGGCTGAAATGTGTTTGGTGTCTCCCAGTGCTAACGAATTGGCTTGAACTTCATAGGCAACATCTTCTGTGTCGGCAAATTAGGCATACTACATTCTGGCACATAATAGCCAGTAAGTAGGTTGATATCCACCTCAGCCCACAGAGTGTCAAACCCTGCAGGAACTATTTAATGAGCAAATTTTTTCAGATGAATCTGCTTACTTTAGTTGTCGCCTCACGGCACTCAGAATGCACTCTGCTTTATCACATGAAATGTTACATATATCACGGAAACAATTTCAGATGAGGAAATTTGTGACTTTTAGTTACAATATTCCAACTTTGAGAGATGAGCGCTCATTATTCTTGGTTGCTGAATTTGTCTTTCTGCCACTGAAAATAAGTTTCCTGTTGATTTGAATGAGTTTTATATTGCTTATGATAGTTGTAATTTTTAAATTGACGATTAAAATATTCTGCCAGATCCTACTTTAAATATTGTGTGTGTGTCTTGAGCAGTAATATAATATTCCAGTAAAGTTGAAACAAAAGTTAAGTGACATTGCCATCCTTCACCTTTCATTTCACTTTTGGTTACATTGTTTGCACTTTCCCATTAGAAAAATATGGGACACACCGTGTGTATTCAGAAGCCCACCACTATTACTCACATTGCAGTTGGAACCATGATAACAGCCATGTTTAATCACAGTTGTCATTAATAGGGTTCTAGAACAGTTTTCCTGCCTAATATTGACAGTGATATTGTGTTAGAACCAAATTCTAAAACCGTGTCATGACTTACCTAGTAAGGTCAACAGTAGCTCTGTTTAGCTAGTGCTATTCTCAATGGATATCCAAATCCACCTTTTTGAGTGGTATTTTAAGCATGTGAGTGTTAAAGAACTTCACAGACTTTAAGTGCCTCCGGCAGCAGCTACAGAAGTAAAATATTATTATACTGAGCTGATTTGTGCATGCAGATATCTGTTCGCGTGCGAAAATGTAGGGTTTTGTGGGCATAGTGGTGCATATGTACTTTGCATGACACCACTCGTTGCCAGAGCCTTTGAAAATTTGACCCTGTGGGTCCTGTTTTTATTTTTGTTGAAGCCAAATTCTTATCTAACGTTAAATTCAGGTGCTTATGTATCTGAAGACAGAATCTGGTGCTTAATGGCTTTTAGTGCTTCAGCACCTTAACTCTGTACTCTTTTTGGGAAAGTGCAACACTTTATTTTGTTTCCATCTAATAGCATACGCTATTTAGAGATGCAGGCACTCTCCATTGAGCCTATCCTTTTCCTTTATATTTTCAGGGCATGACCATATCCCAGAAAGCAAAGTAAAATAGAGGAAGTAGCATTTTATCTTGTAGTCAGTACAAAATAAGGGCCTGATCCTGAGATTATTGGCATGAATGGCGACTACAGGATGAAACCTTAAGGCAAAATGCACCACTTCAGTCCTACTTGAGCTCTATTTTGAGGATTTACATATGACTCAATGAAAAAGGAAATGTGACTGTAAGGCTGAAAAAAACTGGCTGGAGGGCTCATGAGAAAATTTAGTACCTACAAGTACTTTTAACTCACTTTAAAAAAAAAAAAAAACAAAAAAAACAACAACAACAGTCTACACTTAAAGTTAATGGTGACCCTTTAAGTTTTCAAAAAAAAAAAAAAAAGTTGTTGTTTATACTGTACTTCCCATGAAAGCTTTAAAGGATTAAAGATACTAATAAATTAAGGTGTGGTGCCTTTGTATTTATCATGGCAAAGTGACAATTATAATATAGAAAATCAGATTGGCTTTTCTTGAGAACTAATGCTCTTTATTTTCAGAAAAGCATTTAGCGCTATTATTGCGTTCTTGACAACCCATCGTTTTTGGTTTATTTGTCTCAACTTTTCAAAAAATAAATATTCATTGGGACCAGGTATTTTGATTTATTTCCAACAGCAGGATCTTCTTTTAGATATTGTTTTATTTCTTGTCCACATTAGGAAATACTGATTCCAAATGATGACTATATATTTAGAAAAGAGAGACAGGAAAAAAGGTGACATAAGTAATGTCTTATGCTCCTGACCGCCTTTTGGAGAATGCTACAAAAAGGATAACTTCCTAGCTACATTTAAGACAGAGGTGAAACTTCCATTGACTTCAGTTGCGTTGGGATTTCACTCAAAATATTTAGTCTAATTTAATTTGTAATTTATAATACATAACATGATATAATTTATTATCAATTCCTGCTACCTGATTGACCATATTTCAGTCCTTTAATATAAGAGAAAATAAGAAGTTTTATTTCCTGTATTTGACACTTGAGCATAACTCTATACTTGTCTCAAGAACTCTCACACCTAGTAGGCGTCTATACAGTTATGCTTTATTTCTCTATACAACTCTGTTTATCTGTCTAGATCTTTTTTAAAAAAAATAGGCACTGTACGTAAAACTGGTGCATTTACACCAACTGAAGAGCTGGCCCTGTGTGTATAACTCATGAGTATAACCAGATTTCGGGAGGCGGGGAGTTTCTAGTGATCTTAGCAAGGGATCATAGCTACACACATGAAACCTGTAATTAAACACTACGTCTATGCAGAAGGACACTACACTTTTTTGCTATTGCTTCTGATGCAAAAGCAGAATTCCACTTTGTTGGAGGGCATCAGATGTGGAAGGCAACTTTGCTACACCTGGAACAGAATAGAAAGCACATAGATGTGCACCGACGTGTGTTAACGCCTTCATTGGCCTAGAAAATTAAAAGGACTATGGGAGTTGGGAGGATATCTTGTGCAACCCATTTTAAACTGTTCTTTTTCTTTCTTATAACTTTATTTTTGGCATGTACATATTTGGGTCTATGTAGAAAGTTAACTTTGCAAGTGTACAGAGCATTTTAATTGTAGCATACTAACAGCTTTTTATTAGTGAAATATTCTCTTTTTATATAATAACCTTTGAATAGGATTAACGGAAAAGAAGATTTGTGCTTTTAAATTGCTCAGGCAATAAACAGAAAAGATGCCTATTTAAGTATGATTGATTAATCACTGGTAGTAACCCACGAATACTCAAATAGTAGATTTTAGGCTTCTATCCTCTGTAGGCTGCAACCACTAGAATGCAACAATTATACACACTCTAGGGAGGTTAGTATCGGCTCAGGTGTAATAATATTTAGCCTTCTGAAATCTGTACACAAGGAAGTAGGTCTGAGATTCAATCCAGAAGAGGTCATTGGTGATAACTATGCCTTGTGAAATGACAGACACTTTCATCAAACACAGTATGTTATTTCTAATACAGAGAGGCGGATGGTCAGCTGGTGTAAATCAGTATATCTCCATTGGCTTGAGTGGAGCTATACTGACTTACGCCAGCAGACGATCTGGTCCAGGATCATAAAGAATACTTGGTGGAGTGTACAGTGTCTGTATTAAAGCTGTTTACAAAGGTGTCCATAAAATAATGAATTGTGTTTGGATGTCTCTTGTCTTTCCACAATTTGTATGTGTCATCACTGCCCTCTACTGAGTGCCGTGGGTAGTGGATGCAGCCTGCTGAAGATATCCCTACTACAGCTGTGCAACCAGGAATATTTCATGGGGTTACTATTAGTAACAGACTAATAGTGCTTTGTACAACTTTCTCAAGCAATAAACAAAAAAGCTCTAATATTTTAAGTGAAACTAGTGGGTCATATTTTGACCTTTTTCCTATTAATACACAAAAAGAGAGAGTTTTTAACAGCTGGTTCCTGGTCATTCAAAAAGTTTCACCAGAGTCCCCTTTTCCTTTCCGTTCCATCATTCCCATAATATCCTGCTTCTCTTGGTGTAATTTATAGTAGTTGCAATTGCAAGTGTTGTCTTCGCCTTCTACTTTGTATTGACTTTCTAGTTTTGCATAAGCCTTTTAAATTTACTTACCATATTTTGTTTACAGGTATGATGGTGATCAAATCTCAGGTGATAATGAAAAATTTGCAAGGTAGGCGTGTTCTGTAGAGATCCTCTGCTGAGAGAAAAGAAGGGGGACAGTCGTATCCAGAATTTCTCAGTCTGTGCACCTTAGCTTAGAGAGCTGGTTATTTTGTTTCTAGGTGGGAAGATGATCAAAGTACTGCTGATGCAGAGAGGATGGCCAGGTAGGAACAAGGAAAATCACATACGTTTTGCCCCTTTTATTTTACACGATAACATTCCGACTGATCACAATCAGTAAGGTTCACTTATTTAGAGCCTGATCCAAAGCCCATTAAAGTCAATAGGAGATTTCCCACCTACTGTTGACTTTGCGGACTTTGGATCAGCCCCTTAAGGCCAGATTTAATACTCTCAAAAACATTCTTTAAAAACCAGTTAGGAATTATAAATCCAGGACTCCATCTTCTAAACCTGTCCATGAATGTAAATTTCCAGGATCAGACCCTTTTATAAAAGAGTCTATGTTCCCTCTTGCTATCTACTAAGCTCAACTTTTCAGGTCAATGTCCAATTTATTTGTTTGGTCAGGCCCTTTACTGACCTATGGATTAATGTAATAGTTTTAAAGTTTTAAAATAATAAATACCATGGAATGTTGGATTTTGTCACTGTTTCCATGCAGTAGGTCCTGTTGTCCATTGGTTACTCTGTATGATACTGATTGCTACAGCCACACTGCATAGTTAAAAACAATGTCGATCCCAGGATATTAGAAAGACAAGGTGGGTGAGGTAATATCTTTTATTGGACCAACTTCTATTGGTGAGAGAGACAAGCTTTCGAGCTTACACAGAACTCTCATATCTAATCTCTCTCTAGTATCCTGGGATCGACACGGCTACACCATCTCACTCACAGATAGCTGAGAATCTGAAACAGGTCCTTCGTTAGGAAGAATGTGATAAACAAAGTATACGGTAACCTTAACAAAAGAGAGAGGTTGTAATTTATTGAACCATTAAGGGCTGACATTGCAATACACTTGTTTGAATTGTATACTAGTTGATGCTTTACTCCTAAGTAAGGCTGCATGTTTGTCATGGAACTCACAGATTCCGTGACTTCTGCTGTGGCCAGTAGCTCAGGTCAGCAGCTGCAGTTTGGGTGTTTGGGAAAGGGCTGGGGCAGGAGGTGCGGGGCGGTGCTTACCTGGGTGGTGGTGGTGAGGGTCCTCCAGCTTCCACCTGCATGTCCCTGCAGCTCCTAGGCGGAGTGACCAGAGAGCTCTGTGTGCTGCCAGTGCCCGCAGGTGCTTCCCCCAAAGCTCCCATTGGCTGTGGTTCCCGGCCAATGGGAGCTGTGGAGATGGCGCTTGTGGCAGGAGCAGCGCACAGAGCCCCCCAAACCACCCCTCCCTCTAGGAGCTGCAGGGACATGCGGAGCTGGGTAGGGAACCCCGCCAACACTTTTCCCCCCACCCCTCCCCAACAGCAGCGGGGTCCTGAGTTGCTTGCTGCTACCCGTCTCCCCCTCCCCCTGCAGCACCAGCAGGGATCCGGGGCCACCCCCCCACCAAAGAACCCACGGCCCCCCGGCCCACATTTTAGTTAGGGGTATATAGTACAAGTCATGGACAGATCACAGGTCGTGAATTTTTGTTTACTGCCCGTGACCTGTCCATGACTTTTACTAAGAATACCCGTGACTGAAACGTAGGCTTATTCCTAAGGTCCTTATTGATATCAGTGGGAATTGTGAATGTGGAAACAGAACTCTAAAATGTGTTGATTCTGTTACAATGACTCCAACATGTAATACCTGCACATCTGATGCATCTTCCAAAGCAACACAAGCCAATGCTTTCCAACTCTTCTAGGTGTTCTATGATCTTGCTTATTTACTAGAGTATTTCAAAGGGAAACATATTGCAACTGGGATACAGACCCTAAATTTTAAAAAAAGCTTAGTTATGAAAAGTGGCTGAAAAGTATTCTGTACTTTGCTTAGTCCGCTTCCATGAGTCACTCCCTAATTATTCAGCCCTGAGTTATGCTAAATCAGAATAAATTAATCTCTTCCAATACTGCATGTTGTACCAATCAGTGTTACTGGATTCTCCATGTGGTAATCTGCAATTTCACATCTTGTTGGATCAGTCAGTAATCTCACAAAAAAAACTCCATACAGCTCATTGAAATCAGTGGAAGAAGCTGCTTTGACATCAGAAGTGGCATGTCCTTCGTATGCTTGTAGGTAGCTACCTCTTTACAGGTACAGTATGCTGGTGCCATGTCAGAAAATAAAGAAATGCACCTCTCTGATGCAGTGTAGTTTTCTAGGTTCAGTAGGTCAGTTCCTCAGCTGATGTAAATTGGTTCAACTCCATTGACTTTGATTTACACTAGCTGATGATCTGTGCCACACATCCTAATTTATATGCAATATTGACAGCTGATAATCGAAAAACCCTGAAATGCAACTGGCCAACTCAGTAATATATTGTTATGTGCTGAGAACTTTGGAAATAAAATTTAAATGAGTCAGTGATCCTCCTTGTTGTAGGGTATTGGGAAGTGTGAGGAGGAGGGGGAAAAAAACCCTTAGTTTACTGAATATTGTTTTTCATAATTTGATATTAATTTGATAGGTGGACTGAGAGCTGTGTTTTGCCATGAAAATTAATATCTGTACGCTAAGGCTGGAGTTTTCAAAGAATGGAAATTATACATCTAACTCCGTTAGACCTCTTTGAAAATCACACCCTAAATCCTGAAGTCTTTACACAATTTTTAACTCTATTATTTATCAGGTAAAATTCCCATGGACTTTAATGATAGTTTTGACTGAGTAAAGACTTTCATTATAAATGTTGTCACTCATGGAAGACAAAGTAAAACCAAAGCTTCTGATAATGTTTTCTTTTGAATATTTTTTGAGCACAGTATTGGTATTCAAGAGTTCCTGAATACCAACACCACCTCCTAATCCCAGCTCTAGCTTTCTTTGGCTTCCTCAGTCTTCCTTTGTAGCTATAGTCAAGTTATTTAAACTCTGTGAAACAGGGTTATTGTGAAGATGCTCTAGGTATCTGTGTAATTCTCATTGAAAATAAAAAGCACTATATTAGTGTTGAATATTGTCATAGTTATTTTATTACTATAGTTAGTTGTTCTCTTATATAATTACCTGTTCAGTGTCTGGCAAGTCAGGACCTACTTTACCTTTAATATTTGGTTTAGATATTGTGTTTACTTATTATACAAAATATAGTCCCAATCTTGCAATCTGATCCCTGAAGTCTTGGTGGGGCGGAAGCATAGAGGTTGAAGTCTGCTGCATAGGATTACAGGATTGGGTCTATATCACAATTACAAAATTTTAGTCAGAGCTGTTGCTTACTGTGGACCTGAAGTCCATAGAGGGACTCCCATTGATTTAATCAGAAGCTGGATCAGGTTCAATATTAATACAAGCAACACCTCACTAAGGCCCTTACGCTAGGAGGCACAGAGCATCTCTTGAAAAGTGGGACTTCCCCCGGAGTTGACAGCCCTCAGCACCTCACATTCCTTTTGCTGTCTGCTGCTCTAAACCAAGTGAGGTATAAATGCTAATGGGTTAGAGCTAGGAACTGGCAGTTTGGAAATCTGGATTCTTTTCTCCGCTCTGCCACTGACTTACTGTGTGACCTTGGGCAAGTCATATTTAACTGTCACGTGCCTCAGTTTCCCCACCTGTAAAAGGGGGGATAATAATGCTTACCTTTGTAAAGCGCTTTGATCTCCTTGGATGAAAGATGCTACACAAGTGCAAAGTATTGGTATTATAAATAATAATAAATGGAAATTCCTATACTGATCTTGTCTTGCTTTGTCTGTTTGCTTGATCTTTCTTTAAATGTTTAGGGAGAATCATAGTGAAATTGAAAGACGCAGGAGAAATAAGATGACACAGTATATCACTGAGCTGTCGGACATGGTGCCCACCTGCAGTGCATTGGCCCGTAAACCTGACAAGCTGACAATTCTGCGTATGGCTGTTTCGCACATGAAGTCTATGAGGGGCACCGGAAATAAATCTACTGATGGGGCATATAAGCCTTCTTTCCTAACGGAACAGGTAGTTGCTTCATAAATGTTATTTCTTCCAGGCTGAATAATCCTGTTATTTTGAGAGGTGGGGTAGAAAGGTCAGTAGCTCAATATATTTAAGAAACAGGTTACAAAATGTAAATTCTCACCCTAAATATTATTTTTGGCAGGTTGCAAAGTTTCTGTGGCTCAGAGTTCATTATATTTCTTTTCAGACTGGATTCCTGACTCAGTCTGGACTCCCCCCCCCCCGCCCCTGGCCTTCCCTTCAGGTGGTTTTAGCAGTCTTTCTTCTTGGGCAGACAGGCCATGGAGAGAAAGAGTCCCGTTTTCTTTCCTCCCCACCCTTAAATAGGATTTTCATAAGGCAGGAATTGTTTGTTTCCCAAACTTGACCCCCCCCCCTTCCCTTCCAGTGGAAAGTTACAAGAAGTTCCAGGTAATGTTTAATATCAGGTGACAAGACCACCTACAAAACTCTGTAGTATCACAGCATCCATGAGTCAGTGGCAATATGGAGCCTTGCAGGAAAGCCAAGCCTTTCACAGTCCATTGTCCACCCGGTCTGGCTTTTCCATTGTTGTACTGAAGTATTAACAGTGGGCATCACTGCCAAAGTAGCATAGTTGAAATAGTCAATATTCCTAACTTCAGATACAGAAATGATACAGGCATACACATTGGAAAATCACATTCAGTAAACTATAACCTTTCCAATCAGGGCCGGCTTTAGGGCGATTCAGCCGATTCCCCGGAATCGGGCCCTGCAACGTCCCAAAGGAGCTGCCGCCGAAGTCCCGCCACTGTTTTCGGCGGCAGCTCAATCGCTGCCTCGGAGGAAGGTCCCTCCGCTGAAGTGCCACTGAAGGCACCGGCAGACGAATGAGCTGCCGCCGAAGTCCCGGCACTGTCATTGTCGGCAGCTCAATCATTGCCACTGTCTTCAGCTGCATTGCTGCGGAGGAACCTTCCTCCGCAGCAGCGGTTGAGCTGCCGCTGAAGACAGCGGCGGGACTTCGGCGGCAGCTCCTTTGAATCGGGCCCCGCGGTGCCTAAGCCGGCCCTGTTTCCAATGATACCTTACAAGACCCATCTTGCATGAAGTACATCTCAGATATGTCATATTCATATTGTAAGCATATTTTCTTAAAGAATATGGAATGAAACGTAACACTTTTATCTTGGGACTCTCTAAATTTGCTTCTGGGGGACCGCAAATATTGTCACTTGACTCGTCTTCTTACCTCTGTGTAAGCTTGAAAGCCTGTCTCTCACCAACGGAAGTTGGTCCAATAAAATATATCACATCACCCACCTTGTTACCCTTCTTTAGGGCAGACTAGTCACTTTTCATTGTATTTTTTTTTTTTTTTTTTTTTTTTTTTTGAGGCTTACAGAATGGCGCACACATTTTTTCTATTTCCAACTGTGTTAATAATGGATTTAAAATGGGGTCATAAATCCTCAAGTTGCAGCTAATATAGAGGGGGCTGGGCCACTTTAACAAAATCATCTTGTTTTTAGTTGGTGTTTCAGAAATTGATATACTGACACCTGTGGTGAAAAATAAGATACATTTCAGCAGAAGCATGTAATTTATTAGCAGTATTTCTGATAGCTGTGACAGCTCTTTAAGACAATGGTATCAGTTTACCAGACTAAGATCTCTTCCTTATCACCCAATATCATCTACCTTCTGTCCAATTTTGTACACTCCAACCCACAGTGTAGCTTGGAATTTCCATAAACTCTGTCTTGCTCTCTAAGCTCCATTGTAGGTCAATGTGTGAGATTAAATGTGAGACGTACAGTGGTGGGCAGTAGGGTCTAGCACAGACGTGCATTGTTTAGGCACCCTGTCTCCACCATAGTAACAGTCGCAAAAGTCTGAAGCAGCAGCACTCGGAGACCCTTATTTAAGAGACTAAAATATTTAATCAAAACAATAAAGTGGACAATGAAAAAGACAGGCTTGAGAAACCTTGTTTGTTGCTATACAAGTTTCAGCTGCAACAGATTTGGGTGGGTGTTAAGAAGGGAGTCTGAGTAAACAGAAATAAAAGATAGGACCATGTCTTTCACTCCTCATCAACCATTTTTGCACAACAGATTGCTTCCACCAAAGTTGCTATACATTTTTTTTTTTTAATACATGTAAACATATCGCGCGCACAGGTCAAGCTGTTGGGTGACTAACTGCCCAGTTTGTGCATGCAACAGTGAACATTATGCACACAAAAAAGGTAGGTACTCTTTAACAGGAACACTGAGTTCTGTGCATAAAAAGAGGCTATTTGAAAACTGGCCCTTAGCATTCAAATAATTCAGGGAATGGAAAAGGTCAGTAGTGACCCTCCTTTCCTATGTAGAAAAGTTCTACAGAATTTGATAGAGATTAATAATCTTTCAGTAATTTTTTTATTATGTCTGCTATAGATTTCTATTGGAAAGTTTAAAAAAAAAACTATTAAAAATATATCGTTCCTTATGAGATTTTACAGAGTTTGAATAATATCTAAAAGATCATATTATACGTCAAAAGAATCCTATAGAATTTAACAGAGATTAAATCAACAGAACATTTCAATAAGGATGGAATTGCTGTATTATCTTTAGCATGTCATTTTTCCTGTTTGTGCCTTTCTTTATGATACCCACTTCAGAGGGGAGTTATGAGGCTTAGTTAATTTTTCTAAACTGCATTGAGCTCATCAGATAAAAGATGTTGTTGTAGTTACTAAGATTAACAATTTTTGTTTCATTACAAAATTGGATGCATTGTTATATCAGTACACATTGAAAATGTGGGTCACTTACTATTTGACCAGTCATTCAAATCACAAACAAGTGTTGTGAGTTGAGGGTGACAGATGTATTCTTTAATTCTCTCTTCTTGCTGGCCTTCTAATTAAATCCTGTCTTTGCAAGGAACTGAAACATCTTATCCTTGAGGCTGCAGATGGGTTCCTGTTTGTAGTTGCAGCTGAGACCGGGAGAGTCATCTACGTATCGGATTCCGTTACTCCAGTGCTGAACCAGCCACAGTCAGAGTGGTTTGGCAGCACACTCTATGAGCAGGTTCATCCAGATGATGTGGAAAAGCTGAGAGAGCAACTGTGTACATCTGAAAACTCTATGACAGGTCAGATATATCTGATATGTGCTTCGTTGTATTATGGTTCCCTTCTGAGCTCAGCTGAAGTTCAAAATCCCAATTAAAGCCTAGGTCAGTTTAGCCTTTTTTATCTATGAATAACGGCAATTCAGTTCAATGAGATTAGGCTGCTGTTGTCTTGCTGGCAGTGCGATGATGCTGGTGAGCTTATTAATTTATGTGTGTTGTTAGAATCTGCTCCCCACTTACTTGGCTTCAGGTTTGGGCTGTAGACACTGCCCCTCCCCCCCTTAACTTAGCTGTACCTTCACATCTCTGGCTTGCCCAGGTGTGGATTCTGCACTGATTTCCTTCCTTACTCTCTGATCTTTTTAGCTTCTTCACAAATATATGTTTTCTTTATGCCTGTGTTTATTTTGAAACCTGAAATGATTTTTCACACTTTTCTCTTTTCTAAAAGTTTCATGTGGTCTGTTAAGAAGAACCATATTCAAAAGATTTAATGCTTGGCAGCTCAAAATCACATGTGGTTTTTTAGCAAGATATTTGCTGCTCTTAGCTAGTGTTTGATTTACAACGTACTTTGTGGTTTTCTACTTTTGAATTAAAACATGCATAGCTTTATCTTTGTAATTGTGGCATGTAAAGCCATCAAGACTGAGTACCACCAATCGTAGATGTGACCTTCATTACTAAGGCATAGGCCCGGGGTTCTCAAACTGGGGGTCGGGACCCCTCGGGGTCACAAAGTTATTACATGGGGGGTTGTGAGCTGTCAACCTCCACCCCAAACCCTGCTTCACCTCCAGCATTTATAATGGTGTTAAATATATAAAAAGGTATTTTTAATATATAAGGGGGGTGGCTCTCAGAGGCTTGCTTTGTGAAAGGGGTCACCAGTACAAAAGTCTGAGAATCCCTGGCATAGGCTGTGTTAGAACTAGCAAGATGGAGCTAAATCCCATTTTCACTGAAACTTGTGAAGTAGAAAACCAGAATTACTTAAAGACTGTGTAGGCTTGTTCCTTTTGTCTAGCCGTGCAGTATGTGTATATCTGAGGAATACTCAGGCTAAAGAAAAATACTAGAGCTGTGCAAAATGTTCACAACAAAACTCCAAACAAGGCAAAACTTACATGGTTTTCCCTTCCTTAGGAACTCAAACTTCTGACCTTGTTTGCTGGAAGTTTTGCTGTGTTTCATAACCGAAAGGCCTGTGGCCCAGTTTCAAGTGAACCCGGGCAAAATTTACAACTTCCATATAAAAAAAGTGCCAAATTCAGGGTTCCATGGGGTTTTGGAGTCATGTGGTTTTGGCAAAGATTTGCTTTATTCAAACCATATAAACTCAAAGCAAAATTCAACTGTGGAAATCCATATGGATCAAAACCAAGAGAATGTTGACAGGAACCTGTGCAGACTGCTGAGATCCACATAGCTCTAAAACTTTGTGCTTTGTTTAATGAAAAAAAAAAAAAAGCATAGACGTTCCCATTGCATAGAGCACTTAATACAGAGCATTCCCTTTTAAGAAGCAATTATCCCAGAGACTCACTTACTGCTTAGGGGTGGATCTTCAAAAGCGCTTAGCTCTGTTCAGACAGGAGGCAAGGTTAGATCAATGCTGAGCACTTTTGAAAAGCCAACTCTTAATATATTCATGCATTTTTAAACTTGTGCTGCTTTTTCGTTGAACCTGCCTTTGCATGGAGAAAAGAACATTCAAAAACTGAACACAGTTGGGGTCAAATCCTCTCCCTGAAAAAGTCCCTTTGAGCTACTAGATCAGCACAAAGGGATTTAAATCTGCCCTAAATGGACAGCTGAGGATTCCCCAAATCCAAGGAAATTTTCAGCTGATATAAAATCTGAATAGTTGTCCCTATGCCAGCCCCTCCTGCCTCAGCCCGTGGTGTAGGGGACCTGCTGGGCATGGGAAGGTGCTAAAGGGGCCGGGTCTAGAGCCATTACAACCTGGTGCAGACAAGAGCAGTGCATGGGAGCAAGTTTGTCTAGACCAGGGGTTCTCAGACTTCTGTACTGGTGACCCCTTTCACAAAGCAAACCTCTGAGGGCGACCCCCCATATATATTAAAAACACCTTTTCACATATTTAACACCATTATAAATGCTGGAGGTGAAGCAGGGTTTGGGGTGGAGGCTGACAGCTCACGACCCCCCATGTAATAACTTCGCGACTCCCTGAGGGGTCCCTACCCCCAGTTTGAGAACCCCTGGTCTAGATGTTGTGAACCTGGTTGCTGTGTAGAGTTATCACAATTGCATATATAGAGCCAGTACTTCAGCCTTCAAAGGGCCAATTAAATATCTCTCCAGCCATAAACACATTCAGCAGCCTGATTTTTATGTTCAGTACTGGGAATTGCATATACACATTAGACATATACTATCACACACATCATGCCATTTATGTGCATCACAGAAAGAACCAAACTTTTAGGGTGTTTCTGGGATCTTAACTAGAGTTTGTATAACACTAGTCTAATTGTTTTCTTGTATTCCCATCTGTCTGTATCCATCTGCTGTCTCTTGTCACATACTTAGATTATAAGCTCTTTGGGGCAGGTCCTGGTCCATGATTGCGGTTCCTTGGTGGTCTGATAATATAAAGAATTCATGCCACTGCTAATAGTCTAAAGCAGGGGTCGGCAACGTTCGGCACGCGGCTCGCCAGGGTAAGCACTCTGGCGGGCCGGGCCAGTTTTATTTACCTGCTGACGCGGCAGGTTCGGCTGAACGCTGGTCCCCACTGGCCGCGGTTCGCCGTCCCAGGCCAATGGGGGCTGCGGGAAGCTGCGGCCAGCACATCGCTTGCCCACGCCGCTTCTTGACGCCCCCATTGGCCCGGGACGGCGAACCGCGGCCAGTGGGGGCCGCGATCGGCCGAACCTGCCGCGTCAGCAGGTAAATAAAACTGGCCCGG
>NC_048307.1:69602320-69788918 GCF_013100865.1 Trachemys scripta elegans | reverse complement strand
GCCCCCATTGGCCCGGGACGGCGAACCGCGGCCAGTGGGGGCCGCGATCGGCCGAACCTGCGGCGTCAGCAGGTAAATAAAACTGGCCCAGGGTGCTTACCCTGGCGAGCTGCGTGCCGAACGTTGCCGACCCCTGGTCTAAAGTAAGTGCCAATCCTTGTCAAATATTCTTATGCTGCAGTTTTAGTCTTTCTTTTTAAAACAAGACCCCAGCAGTGAAATTTATATACGGTTGTGTTAGTACAGAAACAACAAACAAACTCTTGAAATTCAGTTTTAAAGTTAAGTAGTTTGATTCTGCAGACTACCAGAAACTAAAATTAGCTATAGTCCTTTCGGACTGTCAGATCAGTTTCAATCCATTTATAAGATGGCAAGCTATGGTACTCCAAGAGCCATCTTATTGCCCCTTGATCTCTCTCATTCTCTGAGTAGTGTGGTCATATATATTCCAAAGTGCACTACACCTATCTACACAGTAAGACACCCCCCTTTCTCCAGCATGAGCCAGGCTGAATTCAGCAGCAGGTTGTAACGTCTACATCAGTGTAATGAAATAATATAAGTAAATGAATTAATTAAATATTTTTTTTAAAAGCAACACACAGAGAAGTGTTTGCCTCAAGCTAGTATTTATCGAACCATTTGGGCAGTCCCCAAGCCTCACTCTGTTTTCCAAGATTACTGTTTTATACAGAACAAAGGGCAATGCAAGGCTTGAAAGAGAAGCAAACTGCAAGCCAGCCAGCTGCTTGTTTGATTTGATTTTTTTTTTTCCTGCTAAAAGTGCAGTTCACCACAGGCAGCAGTAAAATCCCACATCCTTCCATGGTCACCAGCTGTTGAGCAGAGGGGCCACACAGGGAAACAAGGGGATTTTCAGGTGAATGTTTAGTTTAGAAAAGTTAAGATTTTTAATAGTCTCCCCCCTTCTAAGTGTACATTTCCTCATCCCTGTAAATACCCTTTTCACCTGTTGAGGTTTGGGAACAGACACAATAGCATTCCACAGAAGCAACTTTTATTATCCTGTATCAGATCACATGCAGTAGCCTCTGGTATGTGCATGGCACCAGGATATGAATGCTCAGTATTATTATTACATTGCTCTGACTTTCCCAGTTAGCCCCTACTGTTAGTGATCCCTGGACATAGAGAGGCTACTGCACGTTGTGAGCATTTCTGGGTCTGCCATTGGCAAGTGTGATGTACAGACAGTGAGAGAGTAAGCTCTTTCTCACATTTCCGCACCCAAAGATGAAATAAATGAGGGTGAGACTGGGACATGGATGCATAGTCCCATGGACCTAACCTATTGATGCTGTCTGCCCAAAGATAGTGAAAGGCTCTTCCATCCCGATCCCATGCGAAGAGGAGAAATGTTAAGTGATTTCACTGAAGGAAGGTGAATGTGACACAAAAAAGTTGTCCTACTGTTCACGACACAAGAAGACTCCGCATAAGACTCCGTGACAGTCTGAGGAGAAAACCAAGGCCCAAACCAAGCTATGCTGGGCTTCACATCTTGGACATCAGCCTGGTCCCTGGCCAGAAAGTGCCTTCCAGCAGAAAGGGACTCTGAAACCAGGACCCAATGTGCCCAGCTGTATCTTCTCTCCATTGCTGTGAGGGCAAGCGCAGCCTCATCCTTGTGTGCCTATCCCTCCCTCATGTGCATCATGGAGTCTGTATTGTTAGCAGTAAGTGTGACTAGCAGATAACTTGTTAGGAGTCACTGGGGGAAACAGAGAGGATACGAGGTTTTTGTAGTGTTGAATTTTTAACCTGGTTTAAATTAGATCCTGCAGCAGTTTAAAGGCATGAAGTTGCAGAGAACAGTGGCGACTTTCCACATCCCTTGGCCCGCGCCGCTTCCCGCAGTCCCCATTGGCCTGGAACGGCAAACCATGGCCAGTGGGAGCCGCAATCTGCTGAACCTGCAGACGCGGCAGGTAAACAAACCGGCCCGGGCCGCCAGGGGCTTTCCCTGAACAAGCGGCGGACCTGCTTTGAGAAGCACTGTTTTAGATGACTAGTGACTCCTTCCCAGTGACTGAGATGGCAGATATGGAAGAGATAAGTGTAATTCGTTATCTAGGGTGTGACTAGAAACACAAACTTGCCTTGATTCACTTTGTCAGGTCAGTAGTAGTATTTGACAGTCTTCAAACCATGGGAGGGCAGCAGGCTTGTCGTTGATCATGTAGGCACATAACTATATGCAAAGGCTCATTAATGTAATGGTATTAGAGCTGCTACAGATGTTGTAGCAATGGGCATCATAGATGTGTCTAATTAAATAGGCAAAAATAAGTGCCGGGGTAAAGAGGTTCATCTTCCTCTTGCCCTTCATTTTCCTCGAGAGTTAGTTGAGCGCTATATCTATTTTTGGCTAAAGGGAAAATGGTTGATTTCTGTGTTGTTTCATACCCATGGAATTTTTTTTTTTTTTCTTTTTTTTTGGGTCTGGGGATGGAACAGTTGTCTGTGTGTTTATTGTAGGGTAATTGAGAACACATTGTAGCACCAAGAAAGTATAGATCACGATGAGCTAGAAAAGGCGAGGACTGAAATGTGATAGTGACAAACCGTGCTCCTAAAGAAGGCGTTTACGTGTGCTAGATGAGCGAGTACATTCTGAGGACTCTAGCAGTGTAGCATGGGGGGCTCTATCAGGGATGTTACCGGGGAGGGGAGATTCATGGGGTGTGGTGTGGGGAGGGGTTCTACAGGGGTGGTATTGGGGATTCCTAGGGGCCAGCAGTGGCACCCTAGCTGGGACCGGTGTAGCCCCTGGGCGGTTTTGAGGCTTTCGAGGGTGGGGCCATAGGAGATCAGGAGGGGAGTGGGCTTGCTGCTGCATTGTGTGTGTGGGGGGGGACAGCTGCCACGTAGGGGTGGGGTTCCGATCCTGGAAACAGAGCAGTGAAGGTGCGCCTGCGCAGTGTGGCTCAGTGTGCCGGAAGATGGTGCTCATCAAGGGAAGTGTGAGTCGGGGGCTGGGGAGTGCAGGGCGGGTGGAACAGGGTAAGCCCCCGACCACACTCCCCGGCGGGAGCTTGAGGGCCAGCTAAAAACATCTGACAGGCTGGAAGTAGCCCACGGGCCATAGTTTGCCCACCCCTGCTCTAGAAGCCACGTTGAAGTCCTTGAATGCTAGGGGGATTACTATCTAAAAATATCTGTATGGAGACAAAAGATTACTGCCTCTTTGGGGGCAATTTAACAGAGAGGAATTTCTCGAACCATATACCACTTGTTGGTCTCTTAAGCAAAATGTGCCAAGGTGGGCATTTTGGCCTGAAAGGGATGCAAACTGATACATTAATTGCATTGGCTTCGCAGAATGAGCACTGAAGTTTGTGTCTCACAGCTCTTCCAATATTAGATTCCCGGGGATAGCTGGAGGGAGTATGGGTGAGTAGACTGAGGAGCCTGGCCACCTATTTCTATTCCTAAATTTGGCTCCAAACTTGGGAGAGAAGAAGGGGAGAGAAAATCAGAAAAATACTAATAATGGCATTTTGCTTTTGAAAAATAAAATTTGTGTGTCTAAAGTTTGGGTGTTTTTAACTTTAGGAGATCAGATGCTGAACTATGTGTTACGTTTCACAAAAGAGGCAGTTCCCCTTTACAAAATATTCAAGACTTATTTTAAAATAAACTGGGTCCCAGTGTTCTGCCAAGACTTTAATATACCCTCCACTTGGTTTTAACTTAAAAGGAGGTTTGGAATGATCCTTTTCAATCCAAGTAACTCCCTCATCAGCACTCAGTTTGGTACATAGAAAAGTTTTGATGCAAAGTAGCTATTCATGTTCAGTAACCTCTTTTCCAAGAAAAACTAAAGGAAGAATTCTGCTCTCTGTCGACACTTGCAGCTCCCTTTGTTGCAGCATCAGGTTAGCATATAACTTCCAGGTGGTCTCAAAGTGAATCAAGGGCAGTCTGTGATCCTACTTAATTGTTTTAGAGCTAAATTTACAGCCTGTCTAAAAGTCAATGTCTCCCATATTTGTGTGCAAAACTACACCTATAAAATTGAGCATACTCTCATCACGAGCACCTGAATTGGCTGCATATACCAGATGCGTATCCAATCTTGCACATATCAGTTCTACAGAGAAAAATGATACTATCTCATCAGAAGCTAGAATTAAATATTAGGCTGATCTAATGTTTTGATTTAAAAGGGGGATGGGGTGGGTGGGTGGTAGAATACACCAAAACTGAGTAAGCCTCATTCTGAATGAATGGGGCCTAACTCTGATCTCTCACTAGTGTAAATCAGGAGTAGAACTCTGTTAAGGTCAGTGGAGTTATATTGCTGTAAAACCTTCTGAAAGTGAGATCAAAATCAAGCTCATGGTTGAAATATTTCATTTTAGGAATGATTGATTTGAGTTGCAGGAAAACAAACTATCAACACCAGAAACTTTTGCAGTCATGTGATTTAACGGTGATTAAGTGAATTTGGTTGCTAACTTTAACTTAACTTCTGCTCAGAGAACTCATGTGCCAAGTTTAATCTTGGCACAAATTTTTATAGCTAGGTTTTATAACTAAAAGTAGGGCTTCATAATGGAAACAATGACAGACCCTTTAGCTATAGTTGACCTAATAGATGCCTTTATAGAATTAAAGAAAATATTTTCTCTGTCAGCTTTTCACAAAAATATTTCTGTAGTATTGTGGAAGTTTATTTGGGGGATGGACGTATGGCTTGGGGAACCTGCCTTACCAATTCTGAAATGGCAAATTTGCCATATGATGATGGCTTCCGTAGAGGCATTCATATTCAATTTCATGTCCAGTTGCAAAGGATTCTGTTACTGGTTTGGGGAACCTGCCTTACCAATTCTGAAATGGCAAATTTGCCATATGATGATGGCTTCCGTAGAGGCATTCATATTCAATTTCATGTCCAGTTGCAAAGGATTCTGTTACTGGTTTGCATGCGCATGTGCACGCAGTCCTGGTGTTTGTACACAGACGATTGGCTGTGAAAATAAAAAAGCTTAATAGTGGCAGAATCAGTAGACGAATACTGTTTGCTAGAAGGCCAACAGAGAGGTGGTAAGGAAGATGCTTTGTACCATACTGAACCCATGGGCAGTGCTCAACAGACAGTAAATAACACCACCTGAGAGAGAAATTCAGGAATAAGTAGTCTCTTTTGGAGAGACAAGGTGGTGAGGTAATATCTTTTATAGATCAACTTCTGTAAAGTTTAATCTTTACCTTACCTCCTCTCTGTTGGCTTTCTGGCAAACAATATTCTTCTGTTGATTTTGCCATTATTTAGCTTTTAAGTTTAAGCTTTAAGTTATATTACCTCACCCACCTTGTGTCTCTAAATATACGGGGACTGTCATGGTTCCGTATTCTCCTTTAGAACAAATAAGTTTTTTTCCGAAAACTTGTGTCAGGACTGTGTGTCAGCTCCTTTTTTTACTTCTTGTCTTCTTTCCTGCTTTGTCCTCTGACTTCGCACACCTACTTTCCTTTCCACAAACAACAATGTGTGAATGCAGAGGTGGATGTTGTGCATGCTCACGTTTGTAGACTCTGACTTGATCCAATTCCCACTGATGTCAATGGAGAGACTCCTACTTACTTAAAGGGGGGGTTGGGTGGGACCCTTATTCAGTTGCCCATGGAAGAGTGGGGTTGTACATTTGGAGGCCCCCTTGAAGCTGTTTGAAAATTTCATGCTGGAAAATCCCATTTTGTTTACCCTCTCATGATACCATGCCAAAAATGATTGATGAATGAAAATGAAAGTCAGTAAACACATCCACTGAAAACAAAATTTAAAAAGTTTAATTTACAGGATGTTTTCTACCGTAACTGGAAGGGATCTTCTCTTGGTCCAGTGATAATTTAGAATTGGCTCAGATTCTTTGGCAATACAAACTAGCCTGCTAAAAAGAAACTCCAATGCCTGAAATTCAGAGGAAGCAAAAAGTTTTCCACTAGAAAGTTCAATATGGTGGGTGCCCTTGAATGTCTTCTTTGAATGTTGTTATGGGAATCAGAAGTGGCTCCAGAGATGGACTCCCTTATGGGTTTTATCTGGTGTGGCCAAAGATAAAGCTTTTCTAGCTTTCCTTCTGCTTTTAAGTGTCATATTCATGTTAGGGAAACGCCTTAAAGGAACCAAGTTCTGTTCTGTTCAGATAAACATGCTATTGTAGAGATTGTAAGACAATCAGCTAAATCAAAAGCGGTAGTGAAGCTGCTTTGGGAATCTCTTCTGTAGCATTTGGTACCATGGAGTACATGTTTATCAGGGCTGGTTCCATACCAGAGAGGTGGTATAGTGCTGGCAGTGTGTAATCTTGTTTCTAGGGGCAATGGCTTATTTCCCTTTTTGATCCTGTGAACTGTTTTATGTATTCTGTGAAACTCTGAGGCTCCACGTACCTTTGAAAGGTTCCCAGGCTTTGCAGCCTGGGAAGTGATGGAGAGTTGAATCAAATCCAGATCTCTCTACTCGGATCATAGATCCTTATCGCAAGCTGGCTGGCCCGACCTAATTGGCCAGTGGGCAGATAGGGAGAGCTAGACTTTGTCAGTAACTAATCGCAAATTGGAAGTTACAGTATTTTACATTTACATAATGCTTTTTACCCTGAAGTAAAGCCATCATTCTTCATAAACTATTTTTATGCCATACCAGTGAACCGCAGCCACCTCTGCAGTGGATGCTGGCAGCTAAATGGTTAATTGCATGCTACCCAAAAGGAGGAGGAGGGGAAACTTACATAAAGAAAAGCATTCTCCTTATGAAAAATTTCATGAAATCTTTCATGTCCAAGCAGAGCAGTCAGAACCTCAACTCTTAAGTTCTCATTCAAAACACCCCCATGCTTGTAGATACTCAGTTTATCTTGTTTGAAAAGATGAAGGGATGAGCCAGCCATGCCAGGATTCCAGCCTGTGATTCCAGGGAACTGAGATATTTAAGAGCAGAAGCTGACACACTAAGTCATCCCCTCTTGGTCAGGATGTGGACTATGTTGGAATGCACAGTCGCCACATTCTCTCAGAGGGCAATTACAAAAGTGATTACTGTGAACACTGAGGAGTCATATTTCAGCCTGGTTTTGCTGTAGAAGTGTCCAATCCTGGCAAGACGTTTTATCCGATTTATAACTCTGAAATCTGGGGGAGATTTGGCTCATTCTAGCGACACTACCAAATCAGCATGTGATACCTGTTTTTCAGCAAACTTGTGGGTTTTATGGTCCTTGTGGTATATTGTATAAATAAAGGAATGTTAAAAGCAACAGTTTCCATTCACACCCGCCAGTTGCCATTGCTGCTGTTCCAGTGAAAAAATTGCCTACGGCTTTGTAAACTATTTGTTCTTGTAGCAGGAAAGTTGCTATGGTGCAGATAGCCTTTGAATTTGCATCTTTGGTTAGTTTCAGGTATCCGAGTTAGTGTCTTCCAGATTCACTATGGTCAGTGGTAGGCTTTCAAGTTTAGGCTAGAGAAACGAGGCATTGTCACTTTCCATGGTGATCTCAAGCAGATGAATGAGAACAGCAGATTGTGTATGGTTAGGCAAGCGCATAGAACAAGAAGTCTGTGCTCTTGGATATCTCTTCAGAAACCATTAGCAAAATGAAGCTCAAAACTAAATATTTTCAGGTGCTGTTCAGAGCAGCTTGCTGTCCCAGGTGTCCAAGCAGCAGAGTTAAGAGGTGAGACCTACCCCATTTTATGATTAGACTAGGGTGCAACAAGCAGTACAAGAAAGCTTTTAAATATTCTGTGCCTCAAACTGTAAGATGTCCATATGTCCCGCCTAACATGCACACTGTAAACCAAATTCTGTCTTCAGTTACTGCCCTTTAGCCTCATTGACCTCAATGAACTTGCAGAGATGAAACTCAGGATAGAATTTGGCTTTGTGTGTTGGCTGTATAGGAAAGAAGACTTAAAGGTCTGAAAGGAAAGGTTTCTAATTTCCTTGTAACCCAATAGGACGTTCTATGTTATCACTGCCATGTCGAAGAAGCTAGTCTGGTCTCCAAGAGATAAGAGACCCCACAATAATTGGCTTTTCAAATTATTGTAATTTAAATATATGGAACAAGGAACTGTTTGATCTCATTAATTTGTTTGAAGAGAATTTTGTATTGCTCTGGTCTCTAGGGCTGTTGCTGGAAAAATAAAATTCCAAGTTTTGGACCAAATTAGCTGTGGATAAATCTGTTCATTAAATAACTCCTACACAAACGTAGTGGTCATCCCCATTGCTATGGGTTTCAGTTCAAGGTGATATCACTATTGGGCTACAAGTCTGAGAGGAAAAATGATGATCAGTTGTATTTTCACAATCACTTTGCTAATTCTGACATTTGGATGTAAAGGTTGCTAGATGAAGTAGCTTTAACTGAGTCCTCCGAGAGAGCCGCATTGCAGTTTAATAATTCTAGGTGTCCAGCAAATGCATTTAATATGGTTTTTCAGAAGGTGTTGGGGGTATTCATATAAAAGTGAACATAAGGATCGTATCAAAGGGGTAGCCGTGCTAGTCTGTATCTGTAAAAGCAGCTATCAAATTGCTGCTTTTACATAAGGATCGTGTGGTTGTTATTTCTTGGTAACATTCACAGTGAATTTCCTACTTGGAAACTGCAATCTATTTGTCTGTTATCACAGATGTTTAAAAGGATCAATTTCAGCTTTTGCTGTTAAATATTTACTCAGACTGCTTTGTTTTGCTTTACTTTACTGTGTTCATGGCATGATGAAATATATACAGTTCAGCAAACTTTTTCCTCCTTTTTATAAACTTCTAATGTTTCAGGAATACTCAATAGAAATGTCTGTCTGAGTTCACTTTTCATTCACACATTGCAGATAAAGCAGTCAATGTTCTCCTCTCAGCTCCTTATGGCAGATCTCACCTTCAATCCTCTGTAATTCCTGTATGCTCACTGCTCTCCGGGGGTGTTCCACAGATATTGGGAAAGTGGAATGTTGGACTCAAGATCTTCCCTGGGGAATGGGGAATTTTCTCTCAGACTAACTTCAGTTTTTGGTACCTTCGCGATGTTGATTATGCTACAAGCTCTGTGTGTGGGGTGACTCATTGGTGCACTGACCCAGGAGGAGCCCCACAAAGGAATGGTGCCTCAGTGTGGCATCTTTCCATCCCTACTCTCCTCTTGTTCCAGAGAAGTAGTTATTTGCTGCTGGTCCCTGCCACTACCTATCTCCCTACTGGCCGGTGTGCTGGGGTAGGAAAGGCAGGGCTCCATCCACTTCCCTCCTTTCCCCTAAACTCCCACATACCTGCTTGGGGTCTGGAAATAGCAGGCACATAACACCCATTTACTCCTACATGGGATCCCTGCACAGTGGCACATGGTGGGGAGAGTTCTGCCTCACCCTCATGTGCCTTCACAGGCAGGTAAGCCAAGTCAAAGTGTAGCCCAATGTCAGGCTTCCAAGATCTATATCTTTTCCTTTGTTCCTGCTGGATAATAGGGTGATAAATAGTAGCCAACATGGATTTATCAAGAACAAATCATGCAAAACCAACCTTATTCTTTCTTCAACAGGGTTACTGGCCTAGTGGATGGGGGAGGGGGAGAGCTGTAGACATGATATATCTTGATATAAGTAAGGCTTTTGACACATTCCCATGTGATATCCTCATAGGCAAACTAGGGAAATGTGGTCTAGATGAAATTACTATAAGGTGGTTGCACCACTGATTGAAAAACCCATCTGTTAGTCTCTAAGGTGCCACAAGTACTCCTGTTCTCTTTGTACCCAGAAAGTAGTTATCAATGATCTGCTATCAAACTGGGAGGTTGTATCTAATGGGGTTATCGTGGATCACAAATTGAATATGAGCCAATAATGTGATGCAGTTTTGAAAAAGGCTAATGTAATTCTGGGTTGTGTTAACAGGCATATCGTATGTAACGGCTCTATTTGGCACTGGTGAGGCGTCAGCTGGAGTACTGTGTCCAGTTTTGCATGCCACACTTTAAGAAATATGTGGACAAGTTAGAGAGCATCCAGAGGAGAGCAAAAAAAAAAAAAAAAAAGATAAAAGGTTTAGAAAACCTGACCTAGGAGGAAGGGTTGAAAGAATTAGGCATGTTTAGTCTTGAATAAAGAAGTCTGAGTAGGGATGTGGTAAGTCTTCAACTATGTTAAGGGCTTTTATAAAGAGAACGGTATCTGTTGTCCTACCATCAGTGGACATGGAGAATAAGAAGTAATCAGTTTATTCTACTTCAAGGGAGACTTAGGTTAGATTTTAGGAAACATTTTCTACCTATAAGGGTAGTTAAACTCTGGAATAGGCTTCAAAGGGAGGTTATAGAATCCCCGTGATTGATGTGTTTTTAAAAACAAGTTAGACAAACGCCTGGCAGGGATGGTTTAGCTGTACTTGATCCTGCCTCAGCTCAGGGGGCTAGACTAGGTGACCTCTCGAGATTCCTTCCTGCCCCACCTTTCTATGATGCTATGTAAAGTATAAAAATTATCCAGTGGCAGACTAGAAAAACAAGCAGTGTTTTAATTAAGGGAGATTATTTCAAACTAAGTTTAATAGAAGATGCATAAGAAATGGAGTCCCTTTCTAAATTCCACCCACTCAGCTCTCTTGTAGTGCACAGGGTGAGACCACCCTCACAAGAATGAAACACAAGTTAGAAGCATTACATCATGACAACAAATGGCAGATAGTAAGACTGAAGGGGAGACGCGGTTACCTTACACTTTCTGTGGATTAGTTAAAAAAAAAAAAAAAAGCTTCTAAACTCTGATTCATGAGGAAAGAATAACATAAAAAATAGAGCCTGATTCTCCTCTTGCGCCAGTGTAATTTCACTGACATCAGTTGAGTTACAGTATAAGTGAGAGGAGAATCAGGGCCAAAACATTTTGTCTTAAGTGTCCACTTAAATTTGCCACCGACTTCACATCTGAAAAGTTAACTATAGCTGTCCAATCTTTCACCACGTGTAAGATCAACCTTCAGATAAAGTGGGAGTAATAACACTTCAGTAATGCAGAGGCATTTTAAATAGAGATTTGCAATAGAAAGGGCAAACTGAAGTTTACATTAGTTAAATGGAAACAGAAATAACATCCTGTATGGGTCTGATGCTGCAGGGCCTCGTGCTACAGTTGCTTTACATGCACTTTAAAGGGAATTCTATGCATGGAGCTGGTGTAGCATTGGTTCTTGTGGAAACTCTCCTTTGCTAGTAATTATTTCCTAGCTGCCAAAGGCACGACTAAAAGAACAGTGAGCATTCATGGCAGTTTCTCCTCTCACCATCCTCTACCACTGTCAGCTCTGTCAGACTTAACTTGTTCTGAATTTTTTTGATGGAAAATGAATGCCACTGTACAGTAGAACCTCCTAGCGTGGTCACTCCCTGGTTGTGGCTTGGTGTCCCCCAGCAATTAGTTTGGAAATCATTAGAAGGGTGTTAAATCTAAACTTGGCTCATGTTGACAGAGAAACCACAGATAAATTCTGGTACCAGATTATACTTTGTTTTAATTCTATTAAATAAAATACTGTGAAAACCCTGCAGCCAGGGAAATTACTTGTGACATGATCTTGATGACCTAATAAAAGCAGCATCAGGAAACGAGCTCATTTAGCAGTGGTATGTCTCAAAAAACCTTTAATCAGGCAGATAATTTTAATGGAGGTAGGTAGCATTCATATTAAACTATTATTGTTTATTTTATTTTGTTAGTGTAGGAATGCCCATGCAGTTCATAAAACTGAATGTGGTTCACATCTTGTTCTTTGGTTTAGGTTTTAATATATTTCACTTAATCTGTGAGTTACAGTATTTTTATAAAGTTATTTTGGAGTGTTCTCCCAGCATGGAATTCCGTGTTGAGAAAACATTTTGGAGTAGCTGTTTCCATCTCCAGCTCTGAAAAGTCTGCCTTCTCTCTAATGTGGACCTACAGTCATTCGTGCCTTGCTCACCTACAGACTGGGCTGTTGTAATTTTCTCCTACTTGGGCTTTCCTTGAAATTCACCTTCTGGAAGCTGTAACAGAACACACAGTACAACTGCCCACCTCATTTTGTATAGGGGAGATGGAATTATTAACCCCTATTATTTATTTGTATTATGGTAGCACCTAGAGCAGTGGTGGGCAACCTGCGTGCCACATGTGGCCCGTCAGGGTAATCCGCTGGCAGGCCGTGAGACAGTTTGTTTACTTTGGCACAGCCGCCCGCAGCTCCCAGTGACCACTGTTCACCATTCCCGGCCAATGGGAGCTGTGGGAAGCGGTGGCCAGCATGTCCCTGGGCCCGTGCTGCTTTCCCCAGCTCCCATGGGCCAGGAATGGCGAACCGCGGCCACTGGGAGCTGCGGGTGGCTGTGCCTGTGGACAGTCAATGTAAACAAACTGTCTCACGGCCCGCCGGCGGATTAGCCTGATGGGCTGCAGGTTGCCCACCACTGACCCAGAGATATCTACTGAGATCATTTTGCTAAGCACTGTACAAACCTTTAGTAAGATTCAGTTCATGACCCAAAGAGTTTACAGGTTAAATAGCCACGACAGACAAAGAGAAGGAAAAGGAAGGATTATTATCCCATTTTTACAAATGGGGGACTGAGCCTTGGAGAGTTTAAATGACTTGTTCAAGGTCACACCAATATACTGCTTAGCATAGTTTTTGTTCTTCCTACATAAATAATATGATCATTACATAAGTGGGAGTTTTGAGAATACGTCTTTATTCTCCTTTTTGTTATTTTTTAAACCTAATTCGTTTTAAACGTGATTTGAATCATTTACTTGTTGCCTTTTCAGTTTTGGCAGGCTTTATCTTCAGCGAAGCTCACATGTGATATGTAAAACTAGCCTTTTAAAAATAACCCAGTTGCAAGACTCAAAAAGCCCACATAGTTTCCTTTTGAATTTCATTGTGATGATACACGTTTGCCCTGAGTTGTGGAGAATTACGTGATGCAGACTGATTAGTCAAATATGAGGGCAGACATAATGGAGACCTTTTGGCCTTATGAGCTTTGTAAGAAGTTAAATGAGGAAAACATCTGCAATATGGGCTGTTTTACTTCATTTTAAAAAATCCTTACAATTCCCTTGCCACAGCTCAGCTCTTCCTCTTGCCAATAGAGGAAAGAAAAATTCAGAAAAACCGCTACATTTCAGTCATATTCCTTTTTATTTATTTATTTTTTTGCTTTTAATTGCTGTTGATATGAATCCACACTTCATTCTATTGTAAAAATGTCATAGCATGACATTAATGCTTATACAACATCTGTCACAGTTTAATGCAGTAAACGTTAACACCAATACGGAGCTTAAAATAATTCCACTGAGAACTGAGCCAGTGAAGAGAGCCAGCTTTTGCTGGCTTGCATTTACATTGTCCATCATGAAGTGATTGATAATTGAGGAATTTTTAATTAATACAGAGGAAACATGTGCAGTCTAGAACAGTGGTTTTCAAACTTTTTTTTTCTGGCAACCCAGTTAAAGAAAATTGTTGATGCCCGCGACCCAGTGGAGCTGGGGATGAGGGTGTGGGAGGGGCTCAGGGTTGAGGCAGAGGGTTGGGGTGTGGGGGTGAGGGCTTAGGGGTGGGGCTGGGAATGAGGAGTTCAGTGTGTGGGAGGGGGCTCAGGGCTGGGGCACTGGGTTGGGGTGCAGGCTTACCTCTGGCAGCTCCAGGTCAGTGGTGCAGCTGGGGTGCAGAGGTAGGCTTCCTGCCTGTCCTGGCACCACGGACCATGGTGCGCCCCAGAAGTGGCCAGCAGCAGGTCCGTCTTCTAGGCGGAGGCACACAGGCACTGCCCCCCTAGCTCCCATTGGCTGGGAATTGTGTGGAGCCAGTGCTTGGGGCGGAGGCAGCACATGGAGCCCCAGGGCCCTCCTGCCTAGGAGTTGGACCTGCTGCTGGCCGCTTCTGGGATGCAGCGCAGTGTCAGAACAGATAGGGACTAACCTGCCTTAGCAGGGCAGCACCCCCGACAGGACTTTAACGGCCCAGTCGGCAGTGCTGACCAGAGCCTCTGTGACCCAGTGCCTTACATTGCATGACCCAGTGCTGGGTTGCAACCCACAGTTTGAAAACCACAGTATAGAATATATACTCATTCTAAATAGCATATTTAATAGTTTGATAAGGTGAGATTTCTTTTCACTTATTTGGAGCTAACAGATTACAGTAGCTCCACTTATTCATTGATATCATATCCATAGTTGTGAAGAAAAATAAATCAACAGTACAGCCTGTATTCTTTATATATCAAGTAGTGAGCATGTATATTTCTTACTGGTGCTATTTGTGTACAGATCTGGCTATAATTCATCAGGACTTTTTGTAAATCATAATATGTTAGGCTATTGGGAACTATTATCTGCAGGCATAGAAACTCACTGTGTACATATTCATAAGTTCTCATTAATGTACTGTGTGCATCTCTGTCACTGCTCTCTGCTGGACAGAACTAGAACTGTTAAGCTGTTTCATAGGCCCTATACTGCTCACAGCTGAAGAAGATTCTCACTTATGTAGTAGGAACCCCTGATTTTGAAGCAGAAGGATCTGAGCTCTATCTGTGCTGCCCCCATGTAGTTCTGAGTTGCCATGGCTTACAGTACTGTGACAACTGTGCAGTCATAAATGGTCACGGATTTGTTACAATCTGAAGAAACTTGATTCATTTTGCATTTGTATTTATTGGGATGAGCATTTTTATGTTAAACACACAATCCTATGGTCCTTGCACCTTACACTTTTCACTAGCTATAACTTTTCATCTTCTTTTTTCATTTGTGTACTTATTTCATCCTCAGGAAAATGAGAAACTAATAGCATTGGCAGGAGTCAGGCATTACGCCAGTCAAGTTCTCTCCCCCCCCCCCCCGCCCCTCCCGCAGGTACTCTTCCAGGCTGACCTGAATCAACCCATCCCTCTCTCACCTTACCACCTTCACTGTTCAATTTCTGGTCCTTTCTGAAGCAGGGATTTTATTCATGCTAGTTATGGTGGCCAAATGCAAACGTGGAATGAGGCTGTCCCATCAAACTCATTTTACTCATAATCTAAGCTAGAATTTGAACTGGCACCCATTGTGCTACCCAGAACCTCTTTTTTTTTTTTTCTCTGAATTAAAAATGTGAATATTTTTAAAAAAAATTTTATACAAAATAAATATTCTATATATTTTAAATATGCAAAAACCATCAAGCCCATCTGTTCTGCATGATATACTAATTATGTGATGCACAGAACACTAGCGGTGCTACATCATGTATATGGTATGTCTAAAGCAATGGAAAGTGGATATTTCAAAGAATGCCACTCTCATCTTGCAGAAGTTGTGTTTGGCGGAGGTTTGCAGTGAGGAAGCAGGGCTGGCTCTAGGCACCAGCAAAATAAGCTGGTGCTTGGGGCGGCACATTTTTAGGGGCCAGAATGCCGCCCCTAAAAATGTGCCCCGGCCGCCCTAGCTCACCTCCGCTGCTGCTGCCACGGCGCGCGAAACAGCTGATTCGCGTGCCGCTACTCGCCCTCCCTCCCAGGCTCTCAAACCTGGGAGGGAGGGGGAGATCCCGAGCGGCCGTTTTGCGCGCCGCTGCTCCCCCTCCCTCCCAGGCTTGGGCGCCTGGAAAGGAGGGGGAGAAGCGGCGCCCGCGCCGCGGTCACTCGGAGTCTCCCCCTCCCTCCCAGGCTCTCAAACCTGGGAGGGAGGGGGAGATCCCGAGCGGCCGCGGCGCCGCTTTTCCCCCTCCCTCGCTCCCTTTTAGGCTTGAGAGCCTGGGGGGAGGAGGCAGGGCTGGGGATTTGGGGAAGGGGCGGAGTTCAGGCGGGGCCGGAGGTGGGGTAATTAAATAAGGGGGGGGCGGCCAAAATTGTTTTTGCTTTGGGCGGCAAAAATCCTAGAGCCAGCCCTGGAGGAAGGCGAGCATGAAAGGTTAGCGCGCGCGCTCTCTGTCTCTTCAGCTTGTCATATTCCAGTGTGTGTTGAAGTGGCATGTTTTTCATGCTTCCCTCCCCCATGTATTTTAAACATAATCAAGAATTCATGTAGTTTTGTCACAGATTAAAGAGAGAAAAGGGGATACCAGCTAAAGAGGGAGCACAAAGGGGTGGTGGTATAATGAACAGAAGATTAGCAAGGCTCTGCCTGAGAGATCTACACCGTGACATTGGTATTTGTGTACAATACAGACAATTGTATGGCTATGTAAAACTTTGGGCTAGGCTAAAACTCACCCCAATCTTTGAATGCGTAGCCTGGAGTGAAAATGCTGTTGCTCTTCTTAATTGTAGAGTGTTATGTCTTTTCTTCTCAATGAGGACCGGAGATGAACATTTTTCTTGGATTTATTTTATTAATTTATTGTATTTTTATCATTGTAATATTACAAGGTGTACTGTTGATATTTGTATAACTTGCATATTCGGATATTTAAGAGCGAGCTTGCTTGCTTTCTTGTTGATCTTCCGAGGGCCCTATCCTGCAATGGACAGCATGCAGATTCTGTGCTGAATCCACAGCAAACCCCATTTAAGTCCGTGGAGCTCCTTGTGAGTGCAGCAGTCAGCCTGAGCACTGTCACCTGCAGGATTGGGGCCTTAGACTGTAAGCTAGGGTAGAGCCTGTGTCCTTGTGCATGTGCACAGACAGTACCTAGCATATGGTGAATATTACCTGCATACAAATCTTAAATAACATACTAATTTTAGGAGCACAACTGATGCGAAGGTGACATTTTTCGAACGGACCATCCTATTTCATGTGCTTGTGGCTGTGTATACGTTAAAAAAAAACAAACAAAAAAAAAACGGGTTCCAGGGAGGAAGGAGAGTCTCAGAGTATTGCGTTTGTGTTCCCGTTTACCTTAGGAACATATTAGTCTTAGGCCAATTTGGAAACACTGAGGATCCATGGGGAAGATGTAAATATATCCTGTTGTAGTAACTTAATATAGTTTAAAGCCCTCTCTGAGCTGCCTTAAATGTGCAGTGGTCTTTACTAATGATTTTAAGAGCATAAAAATGTAAACACCCATTTTTTTTCCTTTTGATTTTTGTATTAATGCAGTAAAACAATGACGATCAGTCAGAATTAGCTTCTTAATGTCCGATGGTAAACGCAGCTGTAGCTGAATCGATCAGATTTAGACCATTTGATCTACCTGTTTGAAACATTGTATTTATGCATTTCAGGCCATATGGTCCACTGGTGTAAATCATCACAGCTCTGTTGATTTCAATGGAGCTATCTCAATTTACACTTGCGGAGATATGACCCTTAATATTTAATACCAGTCGGTGCATGCGGATAGAATGACAATTGAAAAGTAAACTGGTGATGAAATACGTCAATGAAGAAATAAACTTAACTGATGTATATCGGAGTTTCTCAATACCGTTTGGATTAAGTGACCAAAGATCAAATTAAAATTGCTGAAATCTAAATTCTGATGTCTGTCACATTTCTCCATACTGGCATAGAGTCAACTAAAAGAAAATCATCTGTTCTGATTGCTCATCAATGCTGCAAAAATTCAGCTTTCTGGGAACTTATTTGATCACTTATTCAGAAGCAAGAATGAGTAACTCTCAGGTTACAGGTCTGATCCTGCTCCCCATGGATTTCAGTGGAACAGGAGCAGTTCTTCTATCACATTATCTCCATCCAAACCTTTCATGTTCTTTGATTGAGCTACCATAATAGAAATAACTTTGTAATGTGCACTTCATTTTGTATCGTGCTCTTGAAATTCTCCCAAGAATTTACTTAGGGCTGGTCTACACTGGGGGGGGTGAGGGGGGGATCGATCTAAGATACGCAACTTCAGCTATGAGAATAACGTAGCTGAAGTCAACGTATCTTAGATCAACTTACCTCCCGTCCTCACGGTACGGGATCGATGGCCACGGCTCCCCTGTCGACTCCGCTTCTGCCTCTCACTCTGGTGGAGTTCCGGAGTCGACGGGGAGTGCGTTTGGGGATCGATATATCGCGTCTAGATGAGACGCAATAAATGGATCCCTGATAGATCGATCACTACCCGCCGATCCGGCGGGTAGCGTGGACGTATCCTTAGATTGTAAGCTTTTTGGAGCAGGGAGCATCATTTGTACAATGCCTAGCACAACGAGGCCCTTCTCCACGATTGGGGCCCAGTGTGCTGCTGCAATACAAATATAATTTCTGACCATTGCTGTTTAGCATGGTAGAGTTGCAGCTAGAAGTTTTATTTGAAATTACTCTCCATGCACATAATCTTTAAGATTGGCTCTGTTACCTTTTAAAAGTATTAAAATTCTAGTACCTCGCACCATTGTAGAATAGTCTTTTGTCCAGTGACCCTTAAATTCAGCGGTCAGTTTATATTTGGAACCACATCAGATAGCATCAGTCACTTGACCATTAGTTTGCTTTCATTGTTAATCATTTCCTCTTGTTTTCCTGTATCCGTATCCTGGTTTGCTCCTTTTTTATTATACCACAATAAAGATGTTTTTGGTTTTCATAAGGATTCTTTTGGTGCAGTGTTCCTGTGTTCTATTTGGCTTCCCTGATCAGCATGTGGAGTATTTTCAAGGAGCACAAAGTCATCTTTTGTTATGTTGGCCAAACCAAACTTTTAATTTTGTCATTTATTTTATCTTTACAGGGGGAAAAAAGAATATTTAGAAAATAAAGGGGTTGAGATTAATTGTAAAAAAGCGACCTTTGTCCTTTAAAAATGAGACTCTGTGGGCTACTACGTGAAGCTTGATATTTGCTGTTAGTGATGATGTCTAAGGGAATGTAAGATTTACTATACCAGATCAGACCATTGTTCTATGAAGTCCAAGATTCTGCCTCTGGCATCAGCCTATCCCTGATGTTTCAGAGTTAGGTAGAAAGTCCCATTATGCACCTTGCCAATTGTACATTGCTGGGGACTGAGAGAAGAGAAATCTCTCCAGGCTTAGAGAAGAGATGGTCTTTTGTTTCTCAAGAGGAGTATTACACTGCCATGCAGCAGACCCCAATCCCTCACCTGTCATTGTGAAAATAATGTTGTCTGATGGTGATAATTTTATCTTTGGGAAAAAGGGAATTTGGAAGGAAACTGAACTTGAAGGACGCTCTGTAGGGAGGATTCCTGAAGAAGTAAAGCTGTAACCTTCTACCTTGCCATACCAGGCTTTTTTGTCCTTAAATTACTGCCTGTAGGAAGAGACACTGTAGGATCTAGGAATCAAACAGAGAAAAAGAGCTTGCTATAGAATTAGAAATTAGGTTTAGCTGTCTAGTGGGAATCTTATCTCTCTCAAACAAAAGTTGGTCTAATAAAATATATTACCTCAACCACCTTGCCTCTCTCTCTAGTGGGAATCAAATCCACCAAAGAAAGAATGGGAAAAAAGTAAGAAAGCCAAGGCTGTGTCTGATTATCCACTTATAAAATTTAGCATGCAATGTTTAAACACAGATGGCCAAATTTTTGAACGGTCTGCAGCTATTGCATAAAGATAGGCTTGAGCCAAAATCCCAGCTTGGAAACCCCATGAACATTGAGAAACTCCAGATTTGGGTCTGAACTTTGTGGCATAGGTCCATCTCAAATATTCTGTTATGAAAAAAGGATTTGAGTATCAAAATGGCAAATGGGCTGGTACATACACAAATACCCATTTGCACATGCAAGGGTCAGGGTTTTGTACTTGTGTACAGATGCACCTGTGATCATTATGGGAACATTTTTAGAACCTGTTTGAAAATTTGTCACAGTATCGGAGCATCTGTGGCCTGTATCATCACTGCTTTGGATTGGTTACTTGCCGTTCTTATTAGTGGTGAGATCCTTGCATGGCTCTTTCTAATTTTACACAGATAATTCATCTTCTGAACCCTGTCTCTCATGATGCTTATTGACTTTGGCAGCACCTAACAGCAATAGCATCTGACATCAGGAGCCTGGGTTGTATTGTGGTTCACCTTTCAGGGGACAGATGGTGTATTGTTGGGTGTTAGGCAAGGCCTCTGATAATCAGGCCTAGTGTTTGGAGCGTGGGTCGCAGCTAGGCGTGGGGTTGGTCCTGGAATTAAGATCCAGGGTCGGGCCAGGGTCAATACCCGAGTTCAGAGTTCGTAGTCAAACCAGAATCAGAACTAGACAGAGTCCAGCTGCCGGCCAGAGGTCGAAGGCGGATGGTCAGAGTCCAAAGACAAGCTAAATTGATACAAAAGCCAGAGTCCAGATACACGGAAGGTCAGAACTGGAGAGTCAGAGCCCAAGCATTTGGGGCGGATCAGGAGGTGGAGGCAAGGCTGGAGCGGGTCAGTAACAAGGCTGGAGCGAGGCTAATGCAGAGCAAAGACAATACTGAGGCTGGGCCCAGGCAAAGCTGGGGAGGGAGCAGGAGCAGACTGGGAATCTCTGGAGTCGGGTGCCCTGTGAGGTAGCAGGAGAGTTCCTGGCCAGGTAGCACTGTTGCTCAGACTGATCTGCAATTGTGCTGCGGTTGTTGAAATACCTGAGCCTGGGGCCATCTGACTCAGGCCCTGCTTGGTGATAAGTTGCAGCTGCATCCTAAGTGACCCTGGTTTGGCTGTAAATTTGCCTCACACTGGTTTAAGCAGTGCTGCATTTTGAATTTGAACTGTAATGGGGAACTTTCAATAAGTTATCAATTATGTCCAAATCCAAGCAGTTTATATGTTGGCTTCTATGTGTAATTCTGCTCAATTTTTCTTTCACTCTTTCTCTGCAAACCAAACTACAGTGTAATTTAAGCTCTGCAAATACTATAATGATGATGAGGCCCAAGTGTCATTCAGAGCAGTGTTGCGGCTGGAAGGTGGGCACTGTGCTTGCTAGAGCTGGAGCAGGGGAAGGATTTAGTTTAAGACTAAAATAAACTACACACAAAATAATAGTTTACTGCAAAAGCTGATTAGTGATCCAGATGGTAACGTTGATGTGTTACCCATATTGGACCTTTTCTCTTAAGACTGATCTACAATATATACTAGAAAAAAAGAGAAGATGCACATAATGTGTATAGTATTATATTACAGTAATTTGTATTACTATTCCGCAAAACTTCCTTATTAATCAGAATATTGTTGCCGGCATCAGAATCAAATATGTTTTGCACATGTGTTTCCTGTGGAGAGATCCTAAATGAGCATATATCACCAGCGAAACTGTATTAGTGTAACAGATGCAGAAGCACACAGAGGGATGAATATTTTATGATCTTATGACAGAATTATCATCAGAATATAGAGCTTAGCTGCTCATATGGCATGCAGCTGTGATTTATTTGCTCTGTGCTTGATTGTAATTTGGCATACTCCGGGGTCCACCACGTGAGCAGCTGTAACAAATTGTAGTTCTGGAGATGATAAAGCAGATGGCCATCTGTGTCACTGATCCGCGTGCCGTGAGCAGATCTTCCAAGCCCTACATGTGACACTGTAGGAGATTCACACTTCTGATAGATACTTGCTCCCAGGTGGAGCAACAGTGACTGGTGATCTGCCCAAACTGCCTGATAAGTGTGTGCCAGACAAAGTGGGGGAGTGCCAAGCAACAGGATCCATCAGGGTAAAAAATGCCAGGACCCTCATTTCTTAACCCCATGCAGTTAGGAATGGAGCAATCCACGTAGTCAAGAATGGAGTGGTGAGAGAGGGGGATGAGCCTGTAATGTGGCATCGGTACCTGATCATGTTGTGTTGATGCAGTCCTGAGTCATCACACTGATAAAATATCATGACAGACATTGCACTACAGCATTAGATCAGGATTTTATGTCTTTCCAGACCTCATTAGGAGTGTGGATAAAGGCTGAAAGCCTGTTTTTATTTCCCCTAGTGCTCTTGGAAAAATACGCTTTGCCACACGTCATGCTGTCTCACAGCCTCTTTTACAGTCTTAGGTTTACATCAGTGGCAATCTGAGATGCATGTATCTTAATTGGCACTATTAGAAATCAGGACCTCCCTCTTATAGTTGTACTAATGGGGTGTGTGAGAAGTAATGTCAATATATATAGTACACAGGGGCTCCAAATGCTACATGGTTCATGTTTTTAAAACTAGCCTCTAAACTTGTGTCCACAGATGTTCCTCCACCATTGCTTGTGTGTACAAATGCATTGGTACATGCAGGCTGGGTAGTGAGGCATCTGCCCAGTTTACAGTCATGCATACTCTGCAGCCCTAACATCATTATAATGATGATGATTTTATTTGTATTACAGCAGTCCCTAGAGGACCCAGTCCTGTAGGAGACAGTTCTTGCCCCAGAGAGCCTATGTTCATGAGCACAATTTTGGAAACTAGTTGAAGGGCAGCTGAAAACTTGGCCCTTTATCTGTTTAATTAATATTAACACCCACCCCTTTATTTTAATATTAAACGTTTATTCATAAACTCTAATAATAAACAACAAGTTGTATTGATCCAACTATGCAAAGACTAATAAACATTTGAGTGATAATTGAAACAAGCTGCTTGAGAGCTGTGTCATAATATCTATTGCTCAAAATCATTTTCTGACTCACTCCCCATGCGTGTCACTGATGTTACATGGAGTGTAAGTCAGGGCACGATCTGGCCCATTAAATGTTATCTGACACATCTTCATAAGACATTACAAAGCGAAACACTACTCTTAAAATTGTGACTTTCGGGTACATGCTTTGTCAAAGCATTCAGTGCCAAAGGAACACACATGGGCAATTTTAAACTTAGTAGCCATCTAATACTGTAAAGGTTGCTTATATATTTTTGGCATGCTGCTTAGTGATAAAAGCAGAAATATTTCTATTACTTTTTTGAAAGGCATTTTTATTCCTGGTTTTTACGAAAAGCTTCACTTCAGGCATTTATATTGGCTATTTCAGTTTAAAAATATTTTTTTCCCTGAAAGCAACTTTTCTCCTCCTTTCCATGTACAGGGAAGTGATTTGCTATAAAGGCAAAAAAATCATAAAATTGCTTAATTTGATTTGTCTGATCAAATGGATGGAAAATTGGACTCGTATTCACACGTTCTCTACAGTATCTAAAATTAATTATCTGTGCTTTCTTGTATTGTTACTTTTATCTGTGAATTGACTCTTGTCTAGTGATTTTTTCCCTCTAAACTTTAGTTATTAATTTGGGAGGCTAGACTGTGGCTTGGAAACAGGCCAGTGCAGGAAGAATAGAGAAGTGAGTGACTCTCCCCACTTAAATCCCTCTGCAAGCTACCTGGACTGCGGAGAGTGGATGAGCCTTGGCGCAGTCCCTCTAGCACAGGGGTCCTCAAACTGGAGGTTGGGACCCCACGGGGGCTCGCAAGGTTATTACAGTGGGGGTCACAAGCTGTCAACCTCCACCCCAAATCCTGCTTTGCCTCCAGCATTTATAATGGTGTTACAAATTAAAAACACTTTTTTATATATTTAAGGGGGGGTTGCACTCAGAGGCTTGCTATGTGAAAGGGGTCACCAGTAAAAAAGTTTGAGAGCCACTGCTCTAGCACATTGGCCAGCACAGTTGAGCTGGGGGAGATGGTGCCATAACTTGCTGGTAGCACAGACCTGCATCAAATGACCACCATTCTCCTGCACCCTGCAGGAACTGAGAGGGAATTGTGCCTTAGAGGGGTGTCTCCAAATAACAATGCCTCCCAGGACTACATCCGGGCTAGTGTGGTTTATGTACTACCCCTTGCTCCAGGCTGTGAAGGCACAATCCAGTTCTTGGTTAGTAAAGAATAACATTCCTACAGCACCAAAAACCTTTAATGTACCTTGATAGTCAGTAGGGAATGCTCTTCGCTACTTAGTTCTGTTTTTAAAATATTCAATTTTAAAGTGTTTTGTAAAGATTTTCCTCCCATTCACAGATGTGCATGTCTTCAATTAATTCCTATTCCCTGTGGGAATAAAATAATTCTATAGATCTAAATATCTGACAGTAATTTCAGGGCTTAATATGTGGGAATAAACTTATTTCCAAACTAAGTCATTGTGTATTTATGGGGAGACTTCTTTATATTCTAGGTTTTCCGTTCATTTTAATACCAACAGAGCTGCATCTTTTGTTACACTAACTAGGTTTGTTGCTACACTATACCAAAACAAAATGTTGATTTTTAAAAAATAGCCTCGCTATTAAAATTGTATAACCTGTATTAGTGAAAGATACTGTTCTCATTGAAAAAACTTAGAGGGAAGAGGGCCTTGCTTAATGCTGTATGAAGCATTTCATATCCATATCGCTGGTTCATTTTCACATTGTGTTAATAATTTCCAGAATTTTTTACCTATCGCGTGGCCGTTTGGGGGCCCATGTAAAATTAATTTGTCAGTTCCTAGCAGGCAAAAGGCAAGATCGTGAATTGCTCTCCTTGGTTTTTCTAGGGCGAATTTTGGACTTGAAGACTGGAACAGTAAAGAAGGAAGGTCAGCAGTCCTCAATGAGGATGTGCATGGGATCAAGACGTTCCTTCATTTGCAGAATGAGGTACACAATTCTCTATTCCTTCAATACGCTTATCCCTTCTCAGACCTCAAGATTTTTGTCCATTTTATCAGGTTCGACCTGGTTTAAAAAATATGAGATGTACGGTTATATGCTGATTAGACATTTCCAGTATGCTTGCTTTTATATCTAGTGTCAATTTGCAATCTGTAATTCCTGTAATTAACAAGTAGGTCATTAAATCATATCTGTACTAGAGTGCTATATTGTGTGCTTTTCCAGAGAGCCTCAGACCATCTTAACCACTGGCATGTAAACCATTGTCTCTTAAAGTTTGATTATTTAAATCAATACTTCTGGAAAGAAGCCTTCAAAAGTAGACTGGAAACTTGGCTCTGTGAGTTCATGTTTTTTGTTTTTTTCCCCAACAAACCAGTAATACCTAAAAATAGGTTGAAGACGAGCAGGAATTTAGTTACTGACTGAGTTAGCCAGCTATGTGAAAATTAACCAATGATCAACTGGTTAATCCTAAATACATGAGTAAACGTTAGATCTGGGGGAGCTTGGGGTGGGGGGGGAGTTATTTCACAATTTTCAAACTTCGAGTAAGTTTCTGTGACTGTTCGGATGTTTGTTTGCCAAATAACACGCAAGAAAATGATTAACAGGAGCCTGATCCTGAATGTGGCCTCTTGGTGACCCTGTTATAGAAATGAATAGTTGTAATAACAACATTAAGTAGATCTAATGTGGTGAAAGGTCCATCAGTGTAACTTTGAGGGGAACAAGCACACCGTCGCATTTGCTGCCTGTTTCCAATTTGTACGCTGATAATAAATTATGCAAAAACACAAACAAACCAAAAGATTTGAAGGTCAAATCAAGCCCAAGACCAGCCTGTTTGATTACTTTGTATGTGCATAATGTTTCGAACATGTAAAGTGAAACACATCCTAATTAAATATAATTATTAAATCTAATCAATTCAGGTGTGTGAAGCTCCTTGAGATCCTTCAATTTGAGGGTGCTTTGGAAGTGTCCTAGTAGTAGTGGTATAAATGTAACAGTCCCTCTCCCGTGCCGCTTCCCGCTGCCCCTGTTGGCCCGGGACGGCGAACCGCGGCCAGTGGGGGCTGCGATCAGCCGAACCTGCCGCGTCAGCAGGTAAATAAACTGGCCCGGCCCGCCAGGGTGCTTACCCTGGCGAGCCGCGTGCCAAACGTTGCCGACCCCTGCTATAGACCATATTGTGGCTGGCCCTATGTGGGTCCTATGGAGGAGTGAAGAAACTCTACCACCCCCGCTTATCTACACAGGCGGCAGCTCTAATTTGGCTACTCGCATTGAGAAGCACAACAGGGAGACTCTAGCTGTGGTGGTAGCACTGTCCAAACAAAGGGCAAATGGCAGCAGAGTGATAGGACAGGAGGTTGCTCAGCTAGAAGGAAGAGCAGGCTTCAGCATTCCTTTCAGTATAGCAAAACCCCTGCATGTTTCCTTTAAGGCATTGTCATATCACGTTCTTCTTCCAGTTCTCCACAATGCTCCAAGCTGCTACTTAACCCCATAGTTATAGGGCTGAGAAACAGGAATTACATTTGTGTTTTGGAATTATGGAACCAGTATCATACACGTGTCCTCTCGTACTCTAAGAATATTTTCTTCTATTATTAATTTGTAAACACTGTATATAAAATTCATTTAATTCAGGCAAATATTGACTCAGTAAGAGTATTCAATCTGCTGTTCATCATTTAGGATGCACCTCTTTATCCTCTGGCCCATGTTTACTGATCATGTGATGAGGTCTTTGAGCAGACAGGAGCCAGAACTAATATCCAGTTTACAATTGTTCCCCAGCTTTTCGAAACAGCCATCCAAATCACAGTTACTTATAAGGCCCTGATCCTGCAAACACTAATGTGCGTGAGTAACCTTACACACGTGTGTAGTCCCATTGTGTGTCTAATTCTAAACTTTTTTTTACTATTTATTTCTCTTCCTATTTCCTGGCAGTGACTAGTAAAAAAATCTTAGTGGGGAGGGAGTCTTTGTACCCGAACCCCACCACATCCTCAAATATTGTGAATTATTTGAGGTTGCCATGTTTGCTGCATGATTTCTTCTTTCTTTGCCATATAGTTCCTCTTTCTTTTCTTTTCTTTTCTTTTTTTTTTATGAAAATAAACTTAGTTTTGTCTTTTCAAACCATCTATTTGGCTTCAAAGGGATAATTGCATGTGGATACACAATTAAATGTGCGGTTAGACACACAATTGGAAATACAAATAAATATACTCTGGTATGCAGATCTAAATTGTAAACAGAAAGTTACTTGGCATCATGAATAGCGGCTAGCCAGGTATTAGGTAGTCAAAGCTGACTTTAGTACAAGTCAGCTGGAACTAGATATGGTCAGGAGTTTTCCGACAAAATTTTTTTTATTGGAAAATGCCAGTTTGTCAAAACCAAAACTTTCTGTAGGAATGTGCTAGTTTTGATAAAACATCTGTCAAATTCCTCAAGCCCAGTATGGAATGTTAGGGGGCGGGTGAGAGAGAGTGAGCCATAGACCAGAAAAGCTAATATCTCAGTAGTTAGGACACTCCTCTGGGATGTGGGAGGCCAAGATTCTCGACCCTGCTCTGCCTGATTTGGAGCAGGGATTTGAACCTGACTCTCCCATATTCCAGGTTAGTGCCCTAACCAACGGGCAGTTGGATTTTCCTGTCTTTCATGTTGGAGCTGTTCCACACTAATGAAACAATTCATTGGGCCAGAGAAAAAGATTGACACACTAATCCAGTATTCTAAACATTCACATGTAAAACCCAGCTTCAAGTCCTGAGGTCTCCCACATTTAAGGTGAGTGACCTAACCACTGGCCTATTGCCTATTCTTGGCAGGAAGGTGGGTGTCTCTTTGATTTTTTTGATTTTTGAGATTTTCAAAAAAAAAAAAAAAAAAAGACAGTTTCCTTCTGATGCAGAACAGGGAGAAACTTCGAAATCTCAGAAAGTTTTGTGGGATGGGAGAATCTTTTTCTGGCTAGTTCTGTTTGGAGCACACGTAGCAGGTAGTCAGATATTGGGCCAATATATACACACACACTTCTGTGACATTACATGGATAATACAAAAGTAGTTTAGGGTTTGTAGGTATTTGATGTATCTATCTTATATTCCAGTAGAAAGGGTTATACCAGATGTGAGGCAGCATTGATATATATGGGTGTACATACAAATGACTAGTGTCTAATACATAAGTAATTGGTGAATACACCAATATATAGTATGTGAATTCTTCGTGCTAATTAATCCTCTGGAAGCTAGAATTATAGGTGAATACACCAATATATAGTATGTGAATTCTTCGTGTTAATAAATCCTTTGGAATCTGGAAAATTATTTTTGGATGGTTTAGCTGAGAGCCGAAATTGTATGTTTATCTAGTTTTCGTACTTGTTTTTGAAGTGTTTGTGATCTGCTGAAGCCCATTTCTGCTTAAACCAATCCTGGGATTCTCTGCTTCGGGCTGTTTTCTCTTCTTGTATTTCTTGTTTAGCCTCATGTTAACTGTAGGATTTTCTTTTGTGAGCCAGTAGTTTTCTTAGCGTTTTTTTATTCTTTACATCTTGAAAATAGCTGGGGCACTAAAAAGTAAAACAAACAAACAAAAACCAACATGAGGGTTAAAGTAGTAACAACTTCTTAGGCCTTGTCTACATTACCGGGGGAGATCGATCTAAGTTATGCAACTTCAGTTATGTGAATACCGTGGGGTTTACACTATGCAATGTTGACTGCAGATTGCTCTCCCGTCGATTCCCCTTGCGCTTTTCATTCAGGTGGAGTACAGGAGTCGATGGGAGAGCGATCTGCAGTCAATTTTGCATGTCTTCACTAGACCCGCTAAATCGACTGCTGATGCATTGATTGCTGTGCGTCAATCCCTCGGTAAGTATAGACAAGCCCTCAGAAAATGCTTTTCTAAGCCACACAATCAAAAACAAACGCAATATTACTTGAATATATATCCTTAAAAGGGGTTCAAATTGGATTTTTTCCCCCCAGGCATTTATATTATCTTTCAAATGCTGGCTTGTTTTTAGGTGTGGAAATGCCCCTTTGGATCATTTACCTCTGAACAGAATAACCACCATGCGAAAAAGATACAGGTGAGTTTGTTTCAGTTGCCACTATAGTATGTCATAATGAACTTTTCTAGTTGTCCATTTCACTAGCGCTATATCTCCCAGTTTTACTTGAACAAGTTTTTGTGTATCAGAATCTGACTCATGCTTCACAAATAGCATGAGATTACATCAGAATGAAGTGAACACAGCACTGGGAGCTCACCACTGAGTTCTAATCCTGCCTCTGTCACTGACTCCTTAGGGTGTACCTTAGTTAACCTCATCTGTAAAATGATACTTACCTATAATTAGATATGGCTTATACAGCACTCGAGCTGTTGAACATTATGTAAGAGCTGTATTAAATATTATTAGTGTAATTGGTAAATTTGTATTAAAATTAGTATTCGTATCAAGTTCTATTGGATATCAAACATTTTATTAATATTATTGTTTCTTCTCATATAGGAATGGCCTAGGCCCAGTAAAAGAAGGAGAAGCACAGTATGCAGTAGTCCACTGCACTGGATATATCAAGGCCTGGCCACCAGCAGGTAAAAGTTGCATTAAGGGTAATATAGATAGTACTATGTACAAGATCAAACTGATCTCTAGAATCTATTGACCAACTTGCTAGTTAGATACTGTGGCTGGATTTTCAAAGGAGACTAAGGGAGTTAGGAGCCTAAGTGCAGTGTGATTTATGTACCTCTCTCTCATAGGCTCCTTTGAAAATCCCAGCCTCAGTCTGATAAATCGATAATCTCAACCAGGTAGCTCATTGTGTTAAAAGTTGCACAAGCAAGTTGATTTGCTACACTTGTTCAATTTGGCATACCGGATCTGGCCAACGGTCCATCAATATCCTGTTTCCTACACTTGATGTTTCAGAGGAAGGTGGAAAGAACCCATAAAACACCTGACCAAATTTGCTCCCTGTGGTTTACAGACGATGCCCTGGTGCATGAGGTTGTATTGTGATATTCCAAAATTAGCATTGCTGAGGGGTACAGAAAAACTGATCACACTCTTTGAATTAAATCGAGTTTAAAACATAGAGCAGTCACATGGAACCAGACTGATTTCATCTGGTTAGTCCATGTACATCTCAGTTTGGAAAGCAGCACTAGCATTTTCCTGCAAATCAGAAAGTCAGTCAGTGTCATTGTTAATGCGCATCCGTATTCTCCACAGCCTTTCAATATACTGCCCTGGTTCTCCACATACAACCGCCATTGATGTACACGGGCAGAGTATCAACTGTCATCTATAAGAGTTGCACACTCAGAATGAGGGTACCATATGACTACAGAAGTATAGCCCAAGATTTTCAAACTTAGATGCCTAAATAAAAATTGCCTGATTTTCAGAGGTTTTGAGCACTTGCAGCTCTCATTTAAGCCACTGGAAGCAGCAGGTACTCAGCACCTCTGAAAAACTGGCCAAAGCCAGTGCCTATTTTTAGACACCCATGTTTGAAAATTTTGGCTTCAGTTTAGGTAAGTGTACACTCACTTAAAAGTAATTTACTGAGTGGAGAATATTACAATCTCTGCATCTTGATTAAGTTATTTTGTTTTGAATGTGGGTTTTTGGGAAACAAGTCTTTACATGCTGCTTTGAACAGCAATGAAAAAACCACTCACCTACTGTAATTCAGTATTACAAATGAGAATATATACAGATGGGAAGAGTCTGAACACAAAGGGAGACTAAATGGAGACCAGTCCAACATCATGAAGGGATAGTTTGGCTGGCCTTAGCATTTGCAGAAGTTGAATATTTTAATATTCTTTTTAATATGTCAATTCCTGTTGAACAAGAGGTCTTACCCTTTTGTGGTTATAGGCTGAGTATACCGCAGACATTGTTCAGGCTACTCCAGGGATTAGGAGTGCCAAAAATCCCATTACACTGAATCTGTACATTGTTTGTGTAGACTTTAACTTGCAGGTTTATATTTCTTATTGATTCCGTGCAGATTTATATTTTCAAAGGTTATATAATTATCATCTCACTCTCTCACACACACAGAGAGAGAGAGAGATGTACAAAAATTAAAATGATGCATCCTTTTGGAATTTCATCAGCCTTCAGACAAGTATAATTCAGACCACATGTCATCTGCCAGTACTTTGGAAGCACAATGAAGTGTAAAAGTCCCTCTTTGCATTCCCAACTGCTGGTAATAAGATTGCTAAAGCTCATACAATGTAAATTAGTGTACCGTGGCTGTCAAAATGTTTCAAAGTCGTTCTTCTCTCCGGACAGAGTCAACAGAAGTCTTAAATCCTGTAACAAAATGTCCTTTTTTGCTTTAAGAAAAGTTCAGTTTTTAGAGGTTTTTCTCCTGATACTTTCAAATGCAAGTGAATTAAATGGTCATATACAAAATCGATAACCAGAGAAGTACACCTAGTCATGCTTAATGGGATACATTGGTTACTTGGGTGGTAAAGATGGTTAATTGGCACCCATCGCTACAGACCCTACACTGGTGAAAAACGCATTGAAGTGGACCACAGTGATAACGAGGAATGAAAGCAGGGTCAGTGGAGCAAAGTACAGTCAAATGCCGTACATGGGTTAAGGTAACCTAACAACAATGCAACTTTTGGTTACCTCTCTTTGAGGAGAATAGCAAGGTGCTGTAATCCAGGAGATGTGTTGGCGTCTAACATTTTTAAATGGGATTTCAGTTGCCTTTTATGTGATCTTACAGTCTTGTTTTTAACCACACTCCCACTGCTCAGACCAACAGCATATGCTGTGTTGTCTTTTTCAGGTCATTCTGTGCACAATAGGGTTTCCTTTTCCACATGGTAAATTTTGCATGTTTAGTCTGTGTCCTGCCTTGTACTCTTTTGTGCTGGAAGGTATCATGAAACTTGTTGACGTTTTGGTGTATCTGAGGGCACAATTTGGCTCCTAGGTAGGTTTTGGGTAGTCTGTGGCAATGTAACTATATGTATTAGCATATTACCATTCGAAATTTTATAATTTACAAAATAAGCTAGTAACTTAAATGTAGAGGAAATTGAATTTGTTAAAATTCCTCTACCTTGTAAAGAAATTACTTGAGTTAAAACCACATTTTGAGAGCAGCAAACATCTAGCTGTCGCATGCTTTCTTGAGCCTTTAGAATAAACGAGTTTGCGCCAAATGATAGGTGTTCTTAAAATATTCTGGGGGAAAGGACAATTTTCATACACATTGCCATATGGATACTCTAATAAAGGCCCCTCTGCCCCTTTCAGATTTCATAAGCTCGACTCTCAGCTATGCTGTCAATTTAAGTAGAATTTTCTGGAACAAAATATCAACATTTCTTGCAAACATACTTAATATAGATTTGTTTGCCCACTGGCATTGCCTCTCTTCTGGGTTCTGGTTATGAGAAAGCATTTTAGTTTTAATGAGAAAATAATTGAAAGGTTTTCACCCCCCTTGTCTGGAAATACCTGCACTCCTGGGGTTTATCACGGGACAAGGGGGAAGAAATTATTATTATTATTATTATTATTCATTATTCATTATTATTTTCAGAAATCCCTGGATAGTATGTTGGCAACAGGGGGAGGGATAGTTGATGGGGGGAGGGAGAGCTCAGTGGTTTGAGCATTGGCCTGCTAAACCCAGGGTTGTGAGTTCAATCCTTGAGGGGGCCATTTAGGGATCTGGGGCAAAAATCTGTCTGGGGATTGGTCCTGCTTTGAGCAGCAGGTTGGACTAGATGATCTCCTGAGGTCCCTTCCAACCCTGATATTCTATGATTCTGTGAACACATTACTACTCTCTTTAGCCACACAATGAGTACAACATGAGCAACGGTAGGACAGGGTTCTCTGGCACTGTCCTGTTAACGTGCCTCAGCCTAGGCCTGGAGGACCAGTTAGTTTAGCCTCCGAGGCTCATTCAGTCCTCCTTCTGAGAATATCCCTGATATTGCTAATTAGTGCTAAGTTTGACTACATTTGGTAGGGAATGGTGGGAGGGTGTTAGATGTGGATCCCTCTATTAAAAATACAGGACGAAATTCTCTTCTGGTTTAATTCTGTTGACTTCTAGCAGAGAATTTGGTCCTCGGAATATAAATGATGATGTAGACCTTTACTTATTGAAAGGGAAACTAATATGTAATTACCTGTCAGAGCCTAAAAGAATATGAAAGGTCTTCCCTTGCACCACCGGTACACCTGCGCCCTATTGAACTATGCTATTAGGGAGTGAAGCATGGAACAAAGAATCACATTTTGACTCCTAAGTTCTCCAACACCGAGACCTGGCTCTTCAGTCTTCATTCGAGCAAAACTCGCCACTCAAGTTAATGGGGTGCTTTATCTCAATAAGGACTGCAGGACTGAGCCCCAAGTGTTGATTGCCAACATGAAATAATTATAATAATAATTATGAAATATAAATAATAATAAAAATTCCCCCTGTGCCTAGATAGTCGATCAGACCCCAAATCTTTTTTTTTTTTTTTTAACTTTCAAAGAACAGTTAGACTTCCATATTCTCTCAGGGTCAGACTGTCCCTTGCCCTTACATAGGTGTGGGGAGAGAACAGGAAGTACCCCACACAAGAGCTGGGGACTTCTGTAGTCCTTGCATGTGGGCACCTTCAGGAGAAGGCAAAGCTGTGGCCCTACACCCAACCTCTCTTGGAAAGGTGGCCAGACACATTAGGAGATGCAGGCTGTGTAGTCCCAAGGTGTGGGGCAGCTTGCAAACTCCATGTGCTCTCCGGGGGTAGGGGGTACATGATAGTCCTAACTAGGGCTCCCCATGGGGTAGTGCAGCACCCCACCACCCAAAGTACATAACCTGGCCATCAGGCTTTGCTTCTGGGTAAGTAACTGTAGGGGAAATGTAGATCTGTTTTTAGGAGCAAGTGGTATATTGGTCTTGTGCAGACTGTCTGCACAGGGGGTAAATTTCTCAAAACTATTCATTTGTCAAAAACTAAATGAAAAAGTTGGTTTTGGAAAATCCAGATTCTCTTTTCCAGGGAGTTATATTATTTGCTTATTGTATGTGATGTACTTTCTATTAAATAATGAAATACAGTTCTGAAATATTTTCAATATGGGGAAAAGACTCACTATTTGAAACTAGCTGAGTATCCATTCCAGACTTTGATCCTACATTTGTTTTGTCTGCTGCCAACTGGCTATAAGAACCTGTGCTTCTGATTGCATGAGAAGTGTTGTAACCAATAACCAAATGTACAAAATATACCAATTCTATTTTTTTCCAATCTATTATTTTTAAATTTAATTTAAAACAAGCATTTGCCTTTTTTCAATTAAAGCATCATATTCCTGGAAGGAAATTAGTTTTATGCAGTCCACGTGATGTTTTCCTAATCGTTTTATTCATCACATAGCAGTGGATGGAAAATATTTAGTTGAGAGAAACTACAGTATGTCAGCATGTTACTGGTTTTGTAAAGAATAAATCAAATCCAAGACCAATGTTTTTTCCAAAGGGAAACTGCAGGGAAGTCCTTGTCATCAGAAGGGTCAGATAGATGGGTACCTTAGGGCACTTAAAGATTGAAAATCCTAGTAAACAAAGTTTCAAATAATACAGAATTCTGTATTTCTTTTGGGTGATGTTTTTTGGGGCGGGTTGTTTTGGTTTTGTCTTTAGCTTTTTGTCTTGCAATTATTGATTCATTTCTAGTCTTCCAAGTCAGACTTACAGTAACTACTTAGCCACAAAATGCCAAAGTAGTTAGGTTATTTTAAAGTTTTGGCTTGAATTGAAAAGTTTGTGCAAAACTGTTCCTTTTAACAAAACAAAACAAAAAATAGTTTGAATACTCTTTACAGCACTGTAATTGTTAATGCTTGTTAAAAAGTGACTCACTCGTCTTCAGAATTTTTCACAAGTACTCTTTTCCCCCATCCCCCACAATGTTAAGACCCACTGAAATTTTTTTTGGTCCTTTTTGATTTTTTGAGGACTTAGATTCCTGCATACACCTATTTAAGAGATATTATCTTTTAAAGTGCCATGCACATGAATGGTACTGTACAGGTAATAATAATGTTATTATTATAATGGAGGTATAAAATAATGCAATGGTATATTGTGTATGTTTTAATTCCACTGTTGTGAACAATCATAAAATATCTATTTTTCAGTTTAATATAGTGCAGTGATTCTCAAACTGTGGGTCAGGACCCCAAAGTAGGTCACGACCCCATTTTAATGGGGTCACTAGGGCAGGTATAGACTTGCTGAGGCCCAAGGCCAAAACCCAAGCCCGAGGGCTTCAGCCCTAGGCAGCAGGGATCAGGTTACAGGCCCTCAGCCTGGGGCTGAAGCCCTTTGGCTTTGGCCCCCCGGCCTGGGGAGGTAGGGCTTTGGTTTTGCCCACCCCCGGGGTGGCGGGGCTTGGGCGGGCTCAGGCTTCGGTCCCCCATCCTGGGGTCCTGTAGTAATTTTTGTTGTCAGAAGGGGGTCATGGTGCAATGAAGTTTGAGAACCGCTGATATAGTGAAATCACAAATTCACAAGTCATTATTCTGCATCTATACAGACACATGGAGTACAGGGTTGTGGGGTTGCAGAAGGACAGGAGATAATGGCATTCTGTTGTTAGGACCAAGTTGGAAACTAATCAGGGACTGTTTAAAAAGTCACTTCCTTATGTCCACTTAAACACATGCCTTTACCTTATGGGAAACTGCTTGTTAGCACACAGTGATACTGTTAAATTCAACATAGCCTCTGGTTGCACAGTGTTCTATTTGTGATTTATTTTCATGTTTAGCTTTGTAAGTTGTTGATGTTAATTGGTTCAATTGTAGTGCTACATTTGTTTGTTAGTAGCAGCATGTGTTTTGGTGTTGAGAAATAAAGTTTTCTAATGGCTTCATGTAAGAATGTGAATAATGTGTGTTTATTCTGTTTATGTTATTAATAGGCCAGTTTTATAGCCTTTCTCCTGGGTACAAATTTTTGGAACGCTTTTGGAATTACTAATTTTTAGGCAACTGCAGATTCTAACAAATCACGTTGTGTTAAGAGTTAGATGAAGTAATGATGGGACCGGTGCATAGATCTGGCTTACCTATTCTTATGAAATCTGAGTACATTTAATAGGGAATGTATTATAGGGGAAGTACAGGTCCCCTACGCACATTCACACCGGTGTAAAATAGCATCTTTATAACCATCGGCAAGAAATAAGGAAAACAATTTCCATCCAGAACAAAAATATACTGCATGGAATCCTACCAATAGTAGCACCTAAATTACTTTGAGCAGGCGAGCAGGTAATCATTTTGGCATATTTTTTGCTCTAGAAGCTTTGGGAAGGGTTAGCAATTCACTGGGTCATGTACTGATTAATTCCAGGCAGCTAGATTTTTATGCATAGTGTGTCTTGTGGGATAACCCAGCTAATACATTTTTCACTGTGTTGCATGGACTTAATGTAATCCACCTCGCAAACAAAACAAAAAAAGAAGAAAAAAAAGTGAATTTTAGAACAACAGCTCCCCTTGCCAACACTGAGCTCAGTCAGGAATGACATTCCTTTGCTAGGTTTAATTTTGGAGATTGTTTATGTTGCTTTGGGTTTATTTGGGCAGTCGTGGATGTGAACCAAGTTCCAAAAAAGGGAAAGTGTTATTGAACACATCAGCAAAAAGATTATGAGAAATGGAAACCATCCAGCTGCATAGCTTTTGCCTTCTTTCGTGGTATACTGTGTCTTTAAGGAAACTATAAGAAAGCTCATTGAAACTGAGGGGAAATACCTTAAAAATGTTATTTTTAGATTGAAAACACCATTATAAAAATGAGCGTCTTCAGCCAACATTATCCAACCTGACTGCCTAAATTTAAGAGCTTAAATACATATTTAGACCAAAAAATATCAGAGGAGCCAAACACCCTTAAATTGAAGTCAGTGGGGGAAAGCAGGTCCTCAGCGTCTCTGAAAATTAATCCCATAAACATCTCAAGGCAGAGGTGCCTCATATTTTTAAAAGTATTGGCGGCAGGGGGGGGGGGGGCGTGCAGCTCAAAAATAAGTGATATTGTTGTATTAATAATAATCGTTGAGACCAATGTATATGCTCCTCCTGCTATTTCTATTTCTTTCATTGTCCATCGTGACTTTTACATTTGTTTTTCCTGTATACAATTCTATTTTCAGATTATTGTTCACAGCATTATAGGGGGACGGGATAATGGATTCTGCTTAACATCTCCTGCAGGTTGCACACAATCCCCAGGAGGACTACTTTTGGCCTCTGTGAGAAAATAGTGTTTCCATGCAAAAGAGTTTTTTTATACGTTTTTGGACCCTGGCCTTTACTAATAGAATTGTATTTGTCAGTGTATAAAGCTTTAAGTACATGTGCTTGGTCCTTCTTTTTCAGGATACAGTTACCTCCATTTTCATAACAGGTAGCCAGACTTTGTCCCTGTGTGTGTTTTTAAACTGCTTTATGCCATCAGATGACGACTAAATTCAGTACTTGAGAAAGACTTCCACTGTGCATAAACACAGCAGTGAAAACAAAACCAAAAACCCTACACCATGCCTCAGTAGCTCTGTTTTCATATTGGTGCTTTATTTTATCCTTGGTGCAGACGTGTGTTAATGTCTTTCATTGATGTATGGAGATGAATATTCTTCAGGCAGCGTGGGATGTGTAGTTGTAATAGAACAGAGATTGTAATTATATTTGTTATAGATTGTAGTCCTATTTGTTCTGCTAAAGGTATTACTTTTTAACTTAACTGTTGTATGGGCCTGATTCGGGATTCAAAGGGGTCTTAATGTTAGTAAGAGAGTGTAAAGGGGCCTTGAAGTAGGTGTAAATGTAACTTATGTTCACGTTAAGAGTTCTTTACCCTGCCAGAGTTGTGTAAGGATCCTTAGTAAAATGAGAATCAAATCCTGAATTATCCAGGGGACCGCCTTTTCCAAGTCTGCAAAATAAACTCTTCATTTGAAAAATAGTATGGACAAATGGGACTCGATGTGTTTTAAAACTCTCTATTTAATGTGTGATTCCTTTAAAGTGTTCCCTTAAGTTCGTATACTAGCTTGGTCTGTGCATAGAACTCCTGAGCATGGGTCAAAGGACGTGTATGGCTTTTATTCAGAAACATCAAAGAGCTTTAAATGTAAAGAAGCTCATTAAGGGCCAAATTAGGATCTGTGAATGCATTAAGAGGAAGGGTGCCACATTGGGTAGGAGATGCGGGTTTTATTCCCAGCTCTGCTTTTAACTTCTTGTATGTAGTGTTGTAGCCATGTCAGTTCCGGGATATTAGAGCCACAAGGTGGGCAAGATCATGTCTTTTATTGGACCAATTCCTGCTGGTGAGAGAGACAAGCTTTTGAGTTACACAGTTCTCTCACGCTCTCCCTGTCACCAACAGATGTTGGTCCAATAAAAAAATATTACCTCACCCATCTTGTCTCTTTAGCTTGTGTACCTTTGGGCAAATCACTTGTGCCTCACATTCACCATCTGTAGAAGGAAGACAATAAATCTTTTTATCCGTTGTAAAGTCCCTTTGAAATCTACAGGTGAAATCAGAGCTAATTATAATTACCCGAGAGTCAGAATGTGGGCCTCAGAATGTATTCTTCGCTATGAGCAATGAACAAAATGACAAGTGACTGAGTATATTGCCAGGGCTGGCTCTGGCTTTTTTGCCGCCATAGGCAAAAAAGCCACTCGCCGCCCCCCCCTCCCCCCAACGCAGCAGGGGAGGGTGCCGAGCCCAGCCGCGGGCCCGCAATCCCCGACCAGCCAGAGCGCTGAGGGGAGGGCGGCGAGCCCGCCGCGGCTCCCCGCTCTCACCGGCGGTCAGAGTGCCGGGAGCAGGGCTGAGAGCCCGGCCGGGGCGCTCTGCTCTCCCTGGCGGCCAGAGTGCCGGGGAGAGAGTGGAGAGCCCCCGGCGGCCAGAGCGCCGGGAGAAGGGCTGAGAGCCCGGCCGGGGCTCTCCACTCTCCCCGGCGGCCAGAGCGCCGGGAGCAGGGCGGCGAGCCCAGCCGGGGCTCTCTGCTCTCCCCGGCGGCCAGAGCGCCGGGGGGAGGGCCGAGAGCCCCCGGCGGCCAGAGTCCTGGGGGGAGGGCGGCGAGCCCGCCGCGGCTCTCCGCTCTCCCCGACCGGCCAGAGCACCAGGGGGAGGGCGGCGAGCCCAGCCGGGGCCCCGTTCTCATCGACCGTCCAGAGCGCCGGGGGGAGGGCGGCGAGCCCGCTGCAGCTCCGCTCTCCCCGGCGGCGGGAGCGCCGCGGGGAGGGCGGCGAGCCCAGTCGCGGCACCACTCTCGGGCCGGAGCGCCCCGCCGCGCCGCCCCCCTCCAGGCGCCGCCCCAAGCAGATGCTTGGTGGGCTGGTGCCTGGAACCGGCCCTGTATATTGCACAAAATACTCATTATTTTCTTGCATATTCATTTACAGTTTACTGTGTCCTATAACTGTGGGAAAGTGGAAAATACTTTCTGTGCCAATGTTCAGAAACTGTGTGGTCAAATAACACTGCTTATTAGTATGAACTGTTTATCTGGGAAACCTCATCACTAAAATTACCAGTGTTTTTAGGGTTTTTTCATATGCATCATGTTAAAAACAGTTCAAGGTTGCATGCAGTGTGATTGACTTTTATTAGGAAGCATAAATGTCATGAGGATAATCTCTGAACATGATTGTTGCTTCATAACTGGTAGCTTACTTTGCAGGTAACTTCACTAACACATTAAGCTGCTTTTTAAAATGATTCATTCTCTGTTGTGTCTTAATTCCAATAAACATTGGGAAAAGAGCTTGGAAATAGCTTAAAATAAATCAACAATGTTACCAATAGAAGAGTTTTTCCTAAATGTATCATAGGAAGTGGATAACTCAAAACTTAGATTGAGAAATCGACTTACTAAAGGCTTAACCAAATAATATCTAAACAACACTCATGTAAAGAGCATTTCTATTTGTGTAACACGAGTGGAAAATAGCCTACACGTGTGCTTTGATATTATTCATGTCTGTAATAGTTAATCCCATTGAAAAACTGAAAACAAATAGAGTTTAATGAAATACCCATGTTTTTCAATCTGCTATTTCCTTTCAGCATAACAAAGCATGCTGGATATTTTATAATAAAGGAAACTAATCCATTTAATGCAAAGGCAGGTAACCAGTCTAAATGTTGAAGTTGGTGTGTAATCCACATTGTACCTTTCTTTTAAAGCTGATATTTGGTGTATACTATACCAAAGAAAAATGCATAAGTTACATCTTGCAGTAATAATCTGAAAAGAAATATTAATCAAAATATTATTGCCAGCATCAGAGTCTAGTGACCGTTGTGTATGTGTTTCCCTTTGTCTAATTGAAGCCAGAAGATAGTGACTAGTTTGTAAAATTGAAAACATCTATAAAAACAGGTAAGTGATTCTGTTTATTCACCTTTCCTAGCAGTAACAGTGGTGGTGTTGTTTATTTTAGGAATGACTATACCAGAAGAAGATGCAGAAGTGGGACAAGGTAGCAAATATTGCCTTGTGGCAATAGGGAGGCTTCAGGTAAAAACACTCTTTTATTACATCCACTGCTGCTGAAAACATTAGTCAATGTTGTAGTACAGTTTTATATAAGATTCTGACAGGCTCTGGTTAGAAGATTAGTGTCTGTACCATGCCACAAAAAGCGCAAGACTATGATGTCTGTGCCCAACCAAGTGACTCACTTGGAATTGGATGGACTGTAGAAATGATTCTTTCTGGAAGTTTCCTGGGTACCTGACAAGGGAAACGTCAGAGGGTGGAAACTGTTGTGAATAGATTTTCTTTAGTTGCTGATTTAAAAGGGTAATTAACTGGCTGGAAAACCTGTAGTTGCAAAAGCTCATTTGAAAACAATAAAATTAATGCAGTCAAGAGGCCCTAAGTAGTTAAATCCTTTTCAAAGCATAACTTAATTCTACACACATAATCACTTAATATTGCTGAGATATTGTATGGCAGATCCATGCGCAGAAGTCCATTGAAAGTAGTGTAAATAGGTTTTTAGATCTCATTTGATCAATATATCCAAATTTGAGGCAATCTGTGTGTCCTGTATTTTCCCTCCCTTCATCCCTTGCTAATGGAGTCCTAGTGGATCAGAGTTTGGAGCTGGAGCAGCAGTGGTGAACCTTTTCAATTATAATAAGGAAGCCATTTTTATGTTCCTGTCTGGGAATCATGCCATTAGTAAAAACGTTTGATCCTAATGCATGGTTTTTGTTGGCCTTCACTCATGCCCATCTGTTAGGATGGCATTGTTCCCTCTTAATGGCAGAATGACAGTGTCATTGGAGTGTAGCTGCCAAACCAATATCTGTTCAGATGAGCATCATACTGGAAATGTTATCACTTCTGCAGATAGTGTCTCCTGTGCGATACATTATTTTTGTGGCATTGCTATGACATTTTTCACTTAATCACACTTGCATTCAAAGATAAAATACTCAAGTGGTGGACAGAAGGAAATTATGGAGTTTGCAGATGTTACAGATGCCAAAATAGACGCTTGCCCAGAAATCCCATTAATAACTCGTGGAGCGTCAAAACATCTGTTCCATAAGAGAATAGCCAGCAGGCCCTCAGTGAGTGAAGGAAAGGGCAGGCAAGCAGTGGCTCGGTGGACAAGTTTAATCACAAAGGAATCAAGGTGTACAAATTTTAAAACTGTGCACTCCAAATAGTAAGCCATAAAGTGACAGCTAATCACCTCCCTACTCTATTAACTGGCGTTTTATGCTATTGTGCTACAGAGCAGAGATCAAAAAGAAATTTTGTACAGATTGCTTGTGCCTCTTTAACAGACCTGGTTGTTTAGGATGAAAGAGAAAGTCACAGTAAAGACAGTTCTCGCTCTTAGCCCACGTAGAAATGGATAGAAGTAGATTAACTTGGCTGGCTGCATAGATCTGAAGTAGGAACCTGGAAATGCTTCATTCTTTCTGAAGAACCTTGATGAAAATGTACAGAAAATCCGTTTTTCTTTTAACGGTGATATCTGCTGTGTTAGCATTATGCCCTTAACGTTAGGTCTGTGTTGCAAGTGAAGGTGTGATTGTAGCATGGGGAGGCATACCTGTGCTATAATCACACTTCTTGCAGTGTAGACATGCCTTAAGAGCCCAATGGGAGAGAACTGTGTCACGGTTCTTTGGGAACTTCCTTGAGTTAGCTGTTAGAACCTTCTTTGTGAGGCATTTTTAGGCTTGTTTTCATATTGTTCTGTAAGTCCAGGGTGCGTGTAATGGAGCGATGTTTTTCTGCTGTGGATTAGACTGAAGCCATTTCAGATTCATTTTATTCATGTCCTTGTTTTATTTATGAACCCTTTAAATAGTTGTCAATAAACTAACAGATTTTGCTGTTTCAAATGAAAAAGCAACCTCTACTTATGGTGACTGTTCCTTTTCAAAATTATGTTTATCTGATTGTATGTCCTAGGTAACTAGCTCACCTGTGTGCATGGACATGAATGGAATGTCTGTTCCTACCGAGTTCTTGTCTAGACACAACTCTGATGGAATAATCACATTTGTTGATCCAAGATGTATCAGTGTGATTGGCTACCAACCACAGGTCAGTTCCTAGTTTTAAAACTGAGAGATTGGTGAGAACTAATTAAGGAAATTCTCTATCTGTGTTTGCAAATAAAAACATAACTTCCAAAAGATGCAACAGTTCAGTTGATCTCTAGCTGTTCGTATTCTCATGTTATTTATTTTGCCATACTGTTCACACATCGTTAAAATTAAGAGCTTTCCCCTTAATTATTATCAGATGATTTAGTTGGGGATTGGTCCTGCTTTGAGCAGGAGGTTGGACTAGATGACCTCCTGAGGTCCCTTCCAACCCTGATATTCTATGATTCTATGAATTACAGGGGATATCATTGTATCCTTTTTGGATTCAGTGTTTGTTTGTTTTTTAGCACTGAACTGGTTCAAATCCCAGGCAGCTTTCAAATTATATCTTTCAAATTAAGACATTAAAGCAATATAAATTCTGCTTTGAGAGATTTACATTTGTCGATTTTAACTTCTCTACCAGTTTATCGAACAACAAGCAGACTTCCATTATGAAGCTTATTTTCCTTGAGGCTCATGTCTGCTCCTTTGAATAAATTTTAAGGTAATATAATTGGATACTAAATGAGCTCTGTGATGGCTTTCTCATAGATAACAGCATGTTATCTTTTAATCTCAAAGAAAACTACAGTTTCCATATCTAAACAATTGTAGTTCGCAGGCAAGACATTTTGTCCTTACCTGATCATTTTACTTTCCCTTTCATATTGATTTGAATTAGCGTTACTGTAAATTCTTCAAACAAAACAGTATATTAAAGTGAATGTTGTTGGATTCATAGAGGATTTCAGTGTCCTCAGGGCTATCAACCTGGCACCTTTTAACGAGCATTAAAAATTCACTTGAAACTGTTTTTAAAGGAAATACATATGTCTTTGCAACAGCCCAAATGCAATGTAGGGCATCAATCCTGCAAACCCTCACTCAGGTGAGTAGTCCAATTGAAGGTAATGTGACTACGTGTGCGAGCAAGGATTACTCTCTAAACTAACGCCTTGTAGGATCAGCACACAGGTTTGTATTTTTACAGTTTTATATTGTGCTTTTCTAGGATCTTCTGGGAAAAGACATTTTAGAATTCTGCCATCCGGAAGATCAAAGCCATTTGAGAGAGAGTTTCCAACAGGTACTGTCCTACATTTATGTTTTTTTCTAGTTTTTATGCAGAACCTAACATTCGTTTCTCAATACCAGGGGTCAGTTCTGATATCTAGGAGTAGAGGGTGTATTGCATGGGTTAATTCCTATTAATATTAATCTCTGTAAATCCAGTAGTTTAAACTGGATTATACACACATCTTCAAGGGGCTACATTTTCAGAAAAATCGCATTGTTTTAAATGTTCTTTTCATTCTTATTTCTAAAATATAAATGAATATTCAGGGCATATTTAGAGCCATAGTGTGGCTCCGGATATGCCTGCGTAGAGCCCACTGAAGTCAATGGGAGCCACAAGGGATTGGTTGTCTTCAGCAAGAATATGGTTTTTTGAGTTGAAACTGGCTCCATTCCCATGTTTTTTTAAACCAAATGTTTAAGAGGAAAGTACTAAAACAGCAAATCAGAAACAGATACAGGCACATATACATCCAGAGAAAGGAATTTTCAGATACTCTCAGGGCTGGCCTAACTCCGCTCCCAATAATGTCAATGGGAATTTTACCCACTCCATAAACTTCAGTGGAGCAGTCCCAGTTTTACCCAGCTATGAATTTGGACCTGTATAAATCATTTTAAGAAATGAAATACAGAATAAAGTAATAAAAGGCACATAACATATGGAAGTGGTTCTCAGTCTGGATTCAGGTTAGCAGTGGATGTATATAGACAATTATCTATTTGAAGCATGGCACAAAACTAAACCCCATAAAAGCTGTATGAGGAAAATCATTCATACAATACTATTCCCATTTTATAGACTGTGAATCTGCAACTCAGAGATTATGTCTGTGCTGCAATCAGGAGTGTGATTGCAGCATGTGTAGATATATACCTGGGCTAGCTTTGATTTAGCGCGCTTGCTAAAAACAGCTGCGAAGTTTCAGCATCACGGGCTAGCCACCTAAGTACAAGCCTGCCCAGGACCCTGGGTACGTTCTTGGATGGCAAGCCCATGCTGCCACTTGCGTTGGCACAGCTTCACTGCTATTTTTAGCAAGCGACCTAGATGAAAGCTAGCTTGGGTATGTCTACATATACTGTAAACAGTCGCACATCCTAACTGCAGTGTAAACATACCCCGAGACAGCCAATCTAGCTGCAATGGAAGTTAATGAATAGGCACTCAGTGACTTCAGTGGGAGTTAGATCAGGCCATAAGGGCCTCCTGATACTGCACCATTGAAGTCCGTGGCAGTTCATTAGTTTTAAATATTTTGATGGATCAAGGCTTAAGTGTCTTGTTCAGGGTCACACAGCAAGCAGTTGGAAGAGCCAGAGAGTAAAAGTGTGGAGTTCCAGGCTTTGCATCCCAGGTTCAATCCACTAAATCATTTTGCCTCTATTTTGGTGGAGTATTCCTTCTTTTAATATTTATATTTAGTACAGTAGCCATGCAATCCAGGCTATTTCCATCAGTGACTAAAAGACTGAATTAAACAATTTAACCATACACCAGATGGTTTTCATTTCTGATGATTTTTTTGTTTTTTAATAGAGGTTAAACATTAGCTTTGAATCCTCTTGTGTTATCGTGTTTGTGTGCACTGTTTTAAGACAGTTCAGGTTTTTCCCACCAAAGACTTTCATGCTTTATATATTATTACAAAGTTAATGTTTGCTTATTTCAGATTGCAGAGCAATAGATCGTTACAGTTTGTTTTGTTATTGATAGTTTAGCCTTAAGAATTTTTTTTTATTCAAATGGTGACTATTATTTCCAGCAACCTTTGTTTAAAACTCCTCTTTAAAGTTGACATTCTTAAATTGCTGATGCTGTCAAAAGCAGGTTGGTGCATAGCAGAGTGAGAGGGATTTACAGTTGTTGGTTGATTGCCAGTATCCATCTCAGAGCCTTTATTTCCTAGAGAAGATAAATTCATTCATCGGGGTGGGAAAATTAAGGCAGAATGATATGTTCTCAAGGCCAAGAACAACAAATAGAGTTCTGTATCAAAAGGTTCCAGAGGACAGCTATCTAATATCTAGTAGGAAACCGTTCAGAATGGACACCAACACCAAGTTCTGTATTCTTTACAGTGGGTGTGGTGGTAGAACATTTGTTGATAAAAGGATATGGTTTATTGGATTGAAACTACAAAAGGATTTATTTTAAGTAAAACATTAACCCTGAGCTTTCAGTAGGATGAATAGGTTTTATTGTTCTGGACATAGTCAGTAGGATGAATAGGTTTTATTATCCTGGGCATTACTGAAGTTTGTGTCTCTTCCTTGTGTTCTGTCTATGTAACCAGGGATCCAGTGGACCCATTTAAAATAGAACTTTTTGAAAAAATTAGATTAGAGCAATTCTCCCGCCTCAAATGGTTGTCAGCAGCCAGATGGAGTAAACACCAGATTTCTTTGAGGATAACTCTTGTTAGCAAAGTCAGGCTACAGACTACTAATAAAACAAACAAATCCTAATGGGTGAGGATTAGGATTCCACTATGGGCTGCAGCATTTAGTTGCATAGAATCTCCTCCTTCCTTCCTGAGGCATTACATGACCTACCCTGCTGTAAAACTGCAGAAAATAATTGCATGTGGCCCAGCTAAGCGTCAGCTGAATGGCTTAGCCAGATCTCAAGAAACATAACATTTCTTCTGAATTAGACTCGGACTATCAAATCATGGACAAGACATAACGTGATCACAATGCAGCTATGAGAGGAAAGGTTCTTTAGACCAGGGGTTCTCAACCTTTTTCTTTCTGAGCCTCCCCCTAGCACCACCACATGCTATAAAAATTCCACGGCCCAGCTGTGCCACAAAAACTGGTTTTCTGCATATAAAAGTCAGGGCTGGCATTAAGGGGTAGCCAACAGGGCAATTGCCGAGGGCCCCATGCCACAGGGGGCATCGCAAAGCGAAGTCGCTCAGGCTTTGGTTTCAGCCCCAGGTGGTGGGGCTCAGAGCCCCGAGCTGCAGTCCTGCGTGGCAGGGCTTTGACTTTCTGCACTGGGCCCTAACGAGTGTAACGCCAGCCCTGCTTGGCAGCCCCCCTGAAACCTGCTCGCGGCCCCCCCCCCCCGGGGGCCCCGGACTGTTGGTTGAGAACCACTGCTTTAGACCTTATTTGTTTAGTTTATTTCTGTTTTAAAGTCAGTTGTGTATGTCACATTGAGAGATGGGCCCAAGCCACACAATTTGGATCCAGAGCCAAGCTTTCAAGAGAGTTCATGGGGTTTGGGATCTGATGGTCCATTCTGGGATCATCTGTTGTTTCATCATCAAAGCCTCATTGTTTCCCCTGTAGGACGAGGTTCCATTCTTCTTTTATTACACACACACACAACTACCATTGACTTCAGTGGAACTTGTGCAACCAAGGGTGGAACTTTGGTCCTGTATTACCAAACATCCCAATTCTGGTTTAGATAACAAGCAAACTGTTAACTTGTTACTCTGTCTTCGTCACAAATGCCTTAAGTTGTATTATAATGGAGCATGTATTCATTGTGTTCGTTCCACTATAAGCATGGCCTGTCTTCCACCCCTCCTCCTTGTGAAATTGCTGGCACATTGCCATGCTAATTATTCACAGTCTTAGAAATGTCCTTGGTCTTGATTTATTGTTTTGCCTGTTTGTTTGTTTCCAAGTCTCATCATAAGATGTAAGTCATACCAAAACCCGAAGAAGCTATATTTCTTCTTCTAGCAGTTGCAGACATATGTTCTTCTCAGGTGTTCATGCCTAGCACACCAGAGACACAGACTTTTTCCCCCGCAGCAGTACCAGTCGGGGCAGTGTGTTCACCCTATGCCTCCTCGTGGTTTTTTGTCTCTGCCTTTCACTTTTCTGTAATTATTTATCTTGTCCCTGTCAAGTCCTTCCTGTCTTTTTCTAGATCTTCAGATAACCTTTTTCCTCTGTAGTTTTTGTTCTTAGTGCTGGGTTTCTTACTCAAGGGTTTTCTTGGTAAAGTTTTGTAATGTTCTTCCTGATTTCTTCTCCCAGGTTTATTCCTATTACTTTGTACAGGTTTAAACAGTACTTTTTATTTCTGCATTCAAATCTCTCTTGTTTCTTTTTTTGCCCTCTGGCAATTGTCTCACCTGTTTAGTGGGGTGACTATGGAATTTCATCATCTTTATCCTGGCCAATATTTTCCTGTCTGTGCTTATTCATGAGATCAGTGTTAGAATTCTTCCCCTTGGGATTTCTTCAAAGCCCTTAATCATTTATTGGAGAATTGTTATGTTATATGGGAGTTTAAAGCAGCTGGATAAATTCAGTGCTGTTCTATGCCACTTTTTTTTTTTTTCTTTATTTGTTTGTAAAAATGATGGTACAATGGGGACAAAACCTGAAATAAACTATTATTTTTGTGCCTACCTACATGCAGGAAAGAAATAGGCAAAATTTTAAAACATTCACTATCACTGCTAAGAACAAGTGAGGAGTCCAATGGAAGATTTGGCTATACAAGAAATACAGGAGCAGGGCCAGATCCTCGGCCCCAGCTAATGAGCAGAACAAAAGAGACTTAAAAATGCCCTAAAGTTCAGTTGACTTCAGTTGGTTTTCCATCTTAAAAATTCACCAAAGGCCCTGTGGCTGCAAGTCCATAAGTCCCTGTGGTGTGCTCTGTCTCAGTGCTCAAGGATTTATGCATGTGACTTCCTCACATGTTGAGATAAGAATGGACGCTTCTTGAGAGGGGGAATAGATTTTTTGAAGAACCTTATATTTGTGTGGTGATGTTCATGGGTATCGCAAGAGGGAGAATATAATGTGTTTGGAGCCTATAGATAGACTGTGTCCGAACACAGGAACTACATGAGAACAAAGAATCTTCCAACCCAGAAGATGGGCAGATATGTCTTGACCGTCCAGACATCAAAAGACATGACTATAATGAACAGTTGTATGAGACCCATCTGCTTTGACTGTGCTATCTTTCAAAAACATCCCAGGCGAATGGATGTAGCCTAGGGATATATTGCTAGACTTTACCCAGGGGGATATGGGAGGTAGACGTTCAGGAATTTAAATGGCTATAGACACACATTCAGACAGAGGTGCTTCAGAATCAGATGCTTTGGCATGCCACGTCTGACAGAAAATTTTAATCATTGCAATGGAAGCGTGTCTGACTTCTAGCATGTTTGAAGAAAAGCAAAGTACGTTTCTTAAGTATCCCTTCCTCAGAGCTTTTCCGTAGCTATGATACTAAAGTGTGAGCAGTGCAATGCAAATAGAACAGGTAGCCAGGCAGCCAAGTGGAATTGTAAGTAGCCAGACAACATCATGAAAATTAATGTTTTCTCTTGGCATTTGTTTTGTACATTGTGCAAAATTTGTTTTCTGATTATGTGTAAATATTCGTATGATAAAAGATGCTGTGGTTTTATTTCTCTCATAATATATTTTGATACGTGTTCCACAGTAAAGCCTTGTTGTAATGCCTTCCCATTGGGATAAAGACACAATCCATTGGTCTTTATATGTAAATTAGAAGAGGGTATTTTGTAATCCAGGATATGTCAGTTTAGACCTTATGGGGCTAACTGCAAACACAGAGTGGACTTGGGTTGTTGGGTTTGTATAAAGAATACATCCAAATTGTAGCTGTATCTTTGCACAGTTTCAATCTGAAATCCACTAGTTGTTGTTGGTGTATTATTTGTTTCTACGTCAGGTATCAGTCTGCTGTCTCTGACCTTTACAAAAACTTTTTCAGGTTGTTAAACTGAAAGGCCAAGTCCTATCTGTGATGTATCGTTTTCGTACCAAAAACCGGGAGTGGATGTTAATCAGGACCAGCAGCTTCACTTTTCAGAATCCTTATTCTGATGAGATTGAATACATCATTTGCACCAACACTAACGTTAAGTATGTGCTTTTCTTGGAGCTTGAAACGCTTTTTTAAAAGAATTTAACCTAAAAAAATGCTGGTGTAACCTGAACTTGAGTTTTTACATGGGTTCTCATGGTGGCTTATTTCCAGTTGCATTCATTTATACTTACCCCAAACTATAGTCGGGTTGCCTACACTACAAGTTCTCACAAATCAATGTTTCTGTTTACCATATATGGCTGCATATGATGTGTCATTAGCATATGGGTGCATCACAGATTAAAAACAAATAACAATAACTCATTAAATCAGAAAAGCCCAACAGGCTTGATCCAGCCTGCATTGAAGGCTAGGACAAGGCCTCCAGCAACACAACATCTGCCCCGAGCAGGATAGCTTAGAGAATTAATAATAAGGGTTGGCGATTTTCACCTCATGGTATCTAGTCCAAATCCAGTTCAGTTCAGTTGTGAGGCTGCAGAAAAGTTAGCCCAGTTCATAAGCCCAAAGGGAAAGCTGCAGAGCTGCTTAAAGGAATGGCAAACTCATGTAAACAAGTTTCCTGCTTTGTGTGTGCTATAACTGTGTACATGTCCTAGACCTGGTCCTCTTCTCCTTGACTCATCCCTACTACCTTGCAGCCCGTGGCAGTTTGCTAGAGTAACTCCTGAACTGACCATGGTAGGAGAAGATTGGCACTTACCAGGAGTTGGGGTAGGGGTTACAAAGATGAACAACTCCTTTGATTCTTTTCATTGGCAGGGTCACAGCAGCAGCTTGTGTTAGGTTGGCAGCTTAATGCTGCTCCAGTCCTTTAGAGCCATGTGCTCAAATCACTGTGAGTCTAAATTATTCTGGGCACAATCTGTGACTACACCCAGGAGAGAGGTTTAAGATGTTTAATCCCCAAACTGGTATTGTAGAGCTGCTTCCAAAGAAGTTCCCCTAAGAATCCAGTGCAGCCTAATTCACCGCATAACCTCATAACACAGACTGTCAGAGCCAGCAGCTGCAGAAGCTAACCTGAGACGTTTTCTTCTGTTATGGATCTTTTCTCAATAAAATAATAATCTGATATTTTAAAATGTGCTTTGGACTAAACTGGGTGTTTTTTTTAACAAGTTTAAAACTCAAAGGGAAAGTTGAGATCTGTGTTACAAACCTGTTTAGAATGTGTAATGGAGATCTCAAACAGGCACTTAACTAATGTAGATGGGCACTAATAATTTCACTATCCCAACAAACTCTCCTCTGGCTTTGCATTTTATAAATATGGTAAGTGTTCTTCCTCTGTTTCAACTATCACCCTATATTCTACCTTGTTGCTTAGGAGAGCGTTTTGACAATGACATAGACTTGGACACTAAGGGCCACTTGTAACCCAGCCTCACCCTCATATGCCCATTTTTGCATATCCTACCTGTTAGCCTATGCACCAGAGTTTATAAGGCCTGTAACTTGGTTATGAGTTAAACTCCCAAAGTGTCCTAGGAGTCATGCTGAGAAGAAAAAATGCTAGTTTGCTAAGAGTTACCAGAAAGATGTAACGTTTACAAGAATTGTTCAGCAAAGAATATTATTTTTGTAGTGTCCTAACAAACAACTATAATGTTAGCTTAAGTCAGCAAAAATCTGATGTGCCAGACAGATGAACAGATGTTCAAATGTACTGGAAATTTATGGGCAAAAATAATGTTATTAAAAATAAGAAGTTCCTCTGTGGAAAAAAGAGAACATAAGTTACAGTGAAAATATACAAAGCCCTATAAATGTTCCAGATTGTAAACTAAATTCAGAACTATGTCAAACAGTGTAAGTTGTTTGTGATCAGGCTGCAAAGGTCTTTTTTTTTTACAGATTGATGTATGCACCGTTCTGTTATGCACTGACCTAACAATACTTAAAATAAATGGTTAGAATTGGCTCTGAGGTCTCTTTAGTTGCCAACTTAAAACCCTTGTTGGTAACACATCAACTGTGCCTGGAAAAAAAGGACATACTGCCGATTTGGAGCAAATAAATCTTGTGTATTGAAATCAGGGAGCTGGTTATTCAGCTACCTCATTTGCATGCCCAAATATTTATGTATGGGGGGGAAGATGCACACCCATACTTTTGCACATAATCATTTGCGTACATAAAAACAGGCATGCAAAATTAGAGACAATTGCTGATAACTGGATGCCAACTGAAATAATTGGCTTTTGTTCCCAGGGTCTGGAGATCTAAATTTTGACCTATAGATTAAGTAGTGTTGACTATTGTTCCATACTTTCCTTTTCAAGATACCTTGGCTCCCTAGCACAGACTGGGATTAATAAAATTGTGCCAGTATCTGGATCCTGTCATATCTGTCCTTACTTGGTTTTAAAAATAAACCAGAGATGTTGCCCTAATAAGGAGATTGGGTGCCGTTAGTTCGACAGATGATGTTTCCATGTATTCTCTTATACAAAATAACATTGCTAAATATGTTTTGCCTTCCCTTTTTTTGGAGAGCTGTGACACAATAAAAGAAATCTGTTGGTTTTGGTATTTAATTTTTTTTTTTTTTTTAAAAAGCTTGTAAATTTAAGTACTAAATTAGAAGGAACAGAACATATCTATCTATGTTCAACTGACTTATTTTTTCTTTTCCCCATTTCCTCTGCCCTCCATACACACATGCACAATGCAATTCTTACTGTCATGGCTGACTAGCTTCGCCTGTGTATGGATACGTTATTTTCTGGATACTTTGGGGCAGAATAAAGGGCAGCTTTTCAGAATTCGCCTCTGATTTGCGTGCCCATTTTTTGCATGTCTAATTGTAACGGAATCAGTGGAGGTGCATCTCTTGCATGCACAGATGGCTAATTTGCATATGGACACTGGGCCCAACAGGCTGATTTACTTGAAGACACAACGGGTGCATTTACAGATGCTGTCAACTGTGTGCGCAAAATCAGAAGCAGGCTTTGATTTGTCTATAAATTTTATAATGCATCTAGCACCATAGTATATTGGCTCAAGAGTGCTTAAAAATGGGGCCATAATTATTTCTTTGAGACAAGGGACCAGGTAAACATATGTTTAATTCTATTCTATATTTCTACAATATCCTTTTTAAAACCCTAGTTTCAATGTCTGCCTGTCTGTCTCTATATCTTTACGCAAACTTAGAGCAGAAAATGTTTGCAAACAACTGGATATGGCAGTTGTTCACACAACAAGTATGTCCCCTGGACTTTCTCATTTAAAGAATAGCCACATTTGGAAATGATGAACAATAATAGGTTAAAAAAGGGCCTTTACAACTCAGCATTTTCAAACTATGCAGATAGCTTACCAAGAAAGGAGGTATGTGGGTATTGTGGGACATAATTGTCTTTGTCTATGTAGATCTGGCCAGATTGAAGATTTATCACATGCTCTACTTTCTTAAAACCTCTGTGATCACCTGAAAATTAAGTGGTTAGCCCCATTCATGGCTCAAGATGCCTTTTACCTTACCAGCTTAAGAACTAGAATACTGGTTATGTCGTGAAAATGTTTGGATTGTATGGGCTGTGGCCTTCTTTGCCTGATCAGCCACAAAAACAAGAAAAAAAGTGTGTGACGTAGGTTAAATAATATATTTCTAACCCTTGTTGTTTTATTTTTAGAATTTGTTTTAGGGTGATAATTTTAAAGATCTTGGAGGAAGGGTTTATCTTGTGGGGCTTTCTGTCTTTTTTTTCCTTGTATGTTTTTCATTTTAAAATTTGTATTCATTTTACTGAACTGTGTTAGTTTTAAAACATGTATTTATCTTATAGGCACTCTGACGTGAGGCTGATGCTATATTAATACGTTTGATTTGATATATAGATATATGTAGATAAATAGCTATCGTTTGAATTTAGAGATATGTCTGTTTTGCCTGCCAGTGCTCTCTATTTATAAAAAGTTTTCATCTTGTGTTGCCCAGTGAATGCAGTTTGTTTTCCAAGAGGACTGTAGAGGGCAGTGCTGGTCATAAAGTTGTTTTTTAGAATATTGCTTTGGGACTTGAAGCAGTTGACTTTCCCAGCTTAGTTTCTGTGTGGAAGGATAATTAAACTTTGGGTTCAAGTGTTCATTTAGTACCGTGCCAAAAAAAAAAAAGTTAGCTTGGTGTCTTTTGGATGTAATTATCCAAAAGAAACTTCCTGCAGAAATGAAGTATTTAATGTTTAGAATTTGTACTGTATTCAGCTGAAAAGGAGACCTCTACGTGTCACCTCACCATATCTTCCTCTTTGAGTTCCAGAAAAAATTGACTAACGTTTATTTTACGCACAGGTTGAACTGCCTTTGAATGAACCCATCTACCCTGAGCTGAAAGAACAGTTTCTTAATTTTATATGCACGTAGAGCAGAAATGGGTTGTGTCCTGACCTTTAGAGATTTTGATGTTTTCATTTTTCATAAACCTGATTGGATTATTGTGTGTATTGATGAATCCTGGACTTCTGTTGGTCTTGAAATATTTTAGTGCTAGAGTTGCAGTCCTCTGAAAGACCTGGTGCAGGTTGCTACCAGAGGCGGAATTCTGGCTGAATCAGTGGTCAGCTCTGGTATAGTTGATTCCTAACTCTGATTCAGGTGAAGTAGTGAGTAGACCACTTGTGAAATCAGCTGTTTCAGTGAGATTCTAGCCCATGATAGTGAAGATATCACAAACCTTCCTTTCAAAGTAGTAACTGGGACTATGGGCATCTATTACTAATAAAAATAGACTCGGGGTGATATCTGAAGTCTGCCACTCATTTCTCCCCAACAAGAAAACTGCATACACTAAAGTTTGAATTCTTCTTGACCACTTTGAAGCCAGGACAATAAGCTGGTGATTCCAGAGTTTATACAGAGACACACAGGTATTCAACTAGAAAATCTCCAGTTTCAAAAGGAAACTTGTACAGAGCCTTTTATTCCAGTATTTGCTTAGATAAATCTGTATTAGCAATTAAATCCTTCAGGTTCACAGAACATCCTCAGCACAGTGAGAGGTTTTCACAGGGGCTTCCATCGTGAGCCAGGAATTACAGCAGTTATCTGGGGAATTCTCAGTTGACCAAGACAATATTCCACTTGCTATGTAGGATATCATCTTTTGAACCAGAAAATTAATCTTTCATGGCTTCCTCTAAGCCAGGGGTGGGCAAACGTTTTGGCCCGAGGGCCATATTGGGGTTGCGCAGCTGTATGGAGGGCCGGGTAGGGAAGGCTGTGCCTCCCCAAACAGCCTGGCCCCCTCCCACTTCCTGCCCCCTGACTGCTTCCCTCAGAACTCCCAACCCATCCAACCCCCCCTGCTCCTTGTCCCCTGACCGCCCCCTCCTGGGATCCCCTGCCCCTATCCAACCCCCGTGCTCCCTGTCCCCTGACTGCCCTGACCCCTATCCATTCCCCCGCCCCCTGACAGCCCCCCCCGGACTCCCACCCCCTATCCAACCGCCCTCTGCTCCTTGGCCCCTGACCATCCCCTCCCGGGACCCCCCGCCCCTAACTGCCCCCCGGGATCCCACTCCTTTATCCTAGCCCCCCATTCCCTGACTGCCCTCCCAAACCCTATCCACATCCCCGCCCCCTGACAGGTCCCCCGGGACTCCCACTCCCAACCCTCCCTGTTCCCCATCCCCTGAACGCCCCCCCCAGAACCTCAGCCCCATCCAACCGCCCCCTCCTCCCTGACTGCCCCCCAGCCTCCCTCCCCGCCCCCTTATCAGCAGCAGGAGCCGCCACACCTGGCCAGAGCTAGCTGTGCTCCCCACACTGCACAGCGGGGGAGGGGCCGGGGACTAGGGTCCTCAGCCGGGAGCTATGGGGCCGGGCAGGACAGTCCCGCGGGCCGTGGTTTGTCCTTATCTGCTCTAAGCCATGAATCCTAAAATCAAAAGCAGGGTCCATTTTGGCTTTCACTTGCAAACCAAAACAAGAGGATTGAATTTTTCCAAAACCAAAACCACCCTGGCTTGTCCCATTGTTACACATCTGATCTGGAAATCTAATGACTGAAGGGATCTATATGTAATAATCATCCATTCAAAAGGGCAGGCAGTGAGGGAGTATCTAAACCAATCCCAGCAACAAGATTCAACTGTGCCTAGTTTGGCTGGTCTCTGAAACATTGCATATTTTCTTAAAGAGCTAAAACCCCATTTGAGATATTAATACTTGCAGTAAAAATGAGAAACCCAACCCACTTTTAAAATTAAATTACAACTGAGTAGCTTACAGTACAATGCAATGCAGAGAAGTTGCATTTAAATATTTGTTCTTTATAGTTAGTTGGATTTTGTACAGTTTGCCTTGTAAGGAAATATTGATCTAGCGTGGTACTTATTTTGTATTGTAGGTTAATAGGTACTACTGATGAGTATCTTCAGATAGAGACAGACTGAGGAGTTCCAGGTTAGACAAGTGCTGGCAAACAAACAGAGCTAATTAAGTATGTTATTTTGTTTGACTCAGTTGTATATCTATGGCTGAATCAAGAGAACACACTTTGTACTTAATAGAAGAGATATAAAGATTGAAACAATGTAATTAGCTTTCACGTTAACAACACATTTTATTGGGTGTTTATCGTCCAAAGAATGGTGTTTCGAAAAACTTCCCCATATATTTTCAGTGATTAAATTGCTGCCTGGAGTTTTGTTGGAAAAGCATGTATTTGCTTACTGAATAAAGAATCTCTTTGTGTACAGTAGTGGGTTTTTTAAGACATACTTATTTTCTATTTGATAAACTATTAATGAAAATCCATGGTCCAAGGAATACTTGGGAAATACGTTTTCTGTTTTCTCCACATGATACAAAATTGATTCTATATTACACACTATATGTCTCCAGCTGTTTGGGATTTGAATCTCTGATTCAAGTTCCTGATAGTAATGGACAGCTTTAAAATATGGTTTTGATAAGGATCTAACTTTTTGGGTCATAGCCCAGAACTTCTCAACTATCTGGATAATTTGGGTGTCCATCTCCTTGGTATCTGGAACCCCTTTTTTTCCACCACTACCACCCATCCATCTGTAATATCTTCCTGCTTGAGGGAAAGGCCCAATGGTTTGCAATTCCTGTCTATGAAGTCTTGTACTTCTTCAGGAGAAGGCAAGGGGAATGCTACCACCAAAACACTGGTTCTTATTTACAGGTGGTCTACTTTCCTATCAATCCAATTCTGGTCTTGTTGTCATCTCTATCTCACAGCCTTGGTGTCTGTCTTCCTGAGAAAAATATCTCTGGTGGCTGGGTACAGGTCAGACCACAGTGGATGGGTCAACTGTCTTTGAGCCCCTCATGCCATAAACAGCGTCACTAGATGTGACCAAGAGGTGGAAAGGAACCATGAGCAGAACTAGTACAAGCCAAATTTGCCTCTAATTGTCTTAAGCCAAAAAAAAATCAGATAAATGCTAATATTCTGTAGAAACCGTATTACTTTATGGAGGGTTTGCAGCCTGCAACATTTGGCGTCATTGACAAATGTTCCTCTCCTGCCTTTAAGAGGCAAAAGGTTTAAACAGAAATGCCCTGAAACTACTCAGGTCCTTCACCTCAGACCAAACCCAAATACTTGTTATGGGCAAGTGAAGTGTTCCTCCACCTCCAAAGCCCTCACCTGAGAAGTCTCCCAATCTTCTTCCTTATATTATTCAGCATCTACACAAAGCAGTCAGCAGAGCCATTGAGACAACACAGGCTGAAATGACAGCAGCACACGGACAACGCCCAGCTCTGCCTCTCCTTTATGTTCAGCATAAACCGCACTCTCTCCCAGCTTTCTCAGCTGCTAGCCAGAGTCAGTACTTGGATGAAGATCAGCTGGCTAACTCGATCCTCCCCCATCAAGGGCATATGCCCTCCGATTTTTAAGCCAGTCTGCCACCTTCCTTCCCATTTGGTGTTAATCAATGCCTGAATAGCTGTGTTAGTAAAAATGCCCATTTCTGTCTGCCTGCAGCTGGCCCCCTAAAGATTGTGTCCCCATTCTAATGGTCACAGCCCTGGCTCTGGTATTGCATGCATTTATATCCTGCAGGCTTGGTTATTGCAGTTCATAACTAGAAATGAAGCCATTCACCTAGAAATAGTTCTAACTGGTACAAAACACAAACACAAAACACCATCCAAGTGCTCCAGTCTCAGGATTAGCTCCTCATTAAATACAGAAGCTAGTTTGTGGTCTTTGTCCTAGTGCTCAAAGCCGACCGTGGGATTGGCCCCTAATTATGTGGGGAATCATGTCTCTCTCCATGACTGATACCCACCCATGACAGCTACATTCTACTGGAATCATAAACTTGTCAACTATTAGACTTGTGAGCATAGTAGAAAGAATGTTATGGCAGTGGGGCCTACATTAAGGAATTCCTTATCCAGAAAGAGAAGAATGCCCAGTAACCTTACCATGTTCAGAACTAACTGCAAAACTTCTCTTCAAATTGACTTTCCCTCCGTAAGCACCTCACACACAAACCACACATACAATTCCAACAGTCTAGCCATACAATTTATTCGGATATTTTGGGTAGGAAGAGAGAGAGAGAGAGGTGTTGATGTTGCTTTCTTAATTCTTGGGAGATTCTCCTACTCCGGTTATGGGTGCCATGTAATAATTTAGAAGATTTTCAACTACCTTATTTGTGGATGCAGACAGTTAAAAGTAAAGGTTTGTGTAGGATATATTTTAGGGAAAATCTTGATCCCACTCTATGAGAGTGGCGGGGGGGGGGGGGGAGATGTTGCTGTTGTCTTCAGCAGAATCAGATTTTAGCCCTAATGAGGAAAAACTGATACTGCAAGGGCATTTTGCGTTATAGTGGTCTGGTTTCTGAATTTCTGGATGTCATAAAGTATTAGCTACTGTAGCTGGCTCAAATATTTGTGAAGTTATTACTTAGGTGCCTAGGGGTTTATATCTGTTTAAAAACACAGTGGTGAAGATAAAGGTGCAGAAAATACATTAATGGCTATATTAACTTAAAATATAAAAGATCTATGCATTTCTATAACTACATTATGTATTTTGTAAAATGTTAGTACATAAGTAAGTTACACTTAGTTAATGCTAATAAGATTATATATTTATGTATTAGTAGTGTCCCTCCAAGGCTTTATAGACAAATGTGTCAAATTAATTATAGTTTTCAACTATATCTGCTGGTATTTCACTAATTTGGTGTGCTTAAGTAACAGTGCCTGACACTGTGTTTCAGGGATTTACACAGAAATTTTTGGTAGATTGTGCTTCTTCATTCATTTTTATTGACTATATCTGCAGTGATTCTTATTCATTTAAATTACTTATTTCCTTTGGTTTTTATCGTGTTTAAAATTACTCTTCTTCTGCAGCATTTGTCCACACATTGATTCTATAAAAAGTGTCTTCTAGCAAATGTAAAACTAATTTATTTCTGGATATCCTCTGCTGTACAAAGCTTTGGGAAAATAAATAGAATCTGGATTGTGATGTAGAGGGGGGTAGAACCAAAATTATGCTGAATGAGGTGGGTTATTAAGAATGGTTTTATATGCAATACATTTTCCTTTCTTTAAATTATTTCCCTGAAAAACTCTTCACATCTGTAATATGGAAGTATCTGCTTTGATACACTACTCTCCCTCCCCTCAGCGCACACACACACAATGATATATGACCAGACAATCTAAATAACTTCTGGGGGGGGGGTTATTTAGAGAGGAAGCACGGTCCAGGGGTTCAGGCAACAGCCTAGGACTTGGCAAACCTGCGTTCAGTTCTGTGCTCTGCCACAGACTTACTGTGTGTCCATGGGCAAGTCACTTAGCCTCTCTGTTCCCCAGTTTAAGGGTGCTGTGAGGATAAATACACTAAAAGATTGTGAAATGCTTTAAAATCTGCTGTTGAAAACCACTATGAGTTATATAAATAGTAGTAGTATTTTATTATTATATTGCCATAATCTTCACAGGAATCTACAAGATTATAAAACGAGGAAATAATTTTCCCACCTGTTGATTGCTATGGGCCCGATGCTGCATCCATTCAAGCCAATGGGCACTTGAATATGGACTTCAGCAAGTGCAGGAACAGGGCCTGCGTATTGCTCTTTAATCTGCAAAGATGTCTAATTGGCATTTTAAAAATAAATGACATTTATGAAAAAGTTAGATGCATTAGGAATGCAGGATACAGCCCAGAACTCCTTGGAAATCAATGTGAGTTTTGGTGTGCAAAGCATTGTTGACCCTGTTATGCTAAGCAAAAACTGTACTGTGTTTTGAGGTTTTCTCAGTAAGAAATCTTTAAAAATATTTTGGCTTTGTAGGAGATGGCTTGTCAACAAAGACTCTGAAAGCAGTTACATTTGCTATGGGAATTTAAAGGAGCGAGCCAAGCCTCCTCCTTTTTGTTTCTGAATTACATTTTTTGTAACTCTAGTCATTTCCTCTCGTATTTGCAGACAGCTTCAGCAACAGCAAGCCGAGCTTGAAGTACATCAGAGAGATGGGTTGTCCTCCTATGACTTATCTCAGGTGATATCTCTGAATGGGTGGTTGTGGTTTTTTTTTATACTGGTGTCTCTGATCTTTTAAACACAAAGTGATTAAGCATCTAAACAAAACAAAAAGACCCTGTGACTATACTTGAGGTCATTTTGTCAAATATGGGATGGGGGAATTACATTCTTTCTTTGTATATGTCAACAACAGGTACCTGTTCCAAATATACCAACTAACGTTCATGAGGGTGGAAAGCCAGTGGAGAAGCCAGACACTATCTTCTCCCAGGAGCAGAATCCTAGGTTTGCTGAGATGTTTGCAGGAATAACTGCTTGTAAGTGAGAGCCTCTGGTATTTAATTTTTAATACTGTCTTTGTAAGCTGTAGTCATGTCCTTAAATGCTATTACATAATATGCAAGCCCCTTTGTTTTCAATTTAAACCGATTTATACCAAAAAATTCCTGTGTTTTACAAAAAGTATTTTTCTGTTTTTTCTGATTTTTCACCCTACTTTTCTATCATTCAAATATATTTTAAAAAAAACGTTGTTTGATTAGGAAAAAACAATCCATTGCATGAGACATATGTATTACGATAATACATTAGTCTGTGTGTGTATATGCAAAGCTGCCTGTTAAAGGAAGGCTATGTATTAGTCTACAAGATACGCACAATAAACAAACAGGCATGCATGCAAGCTCTGAAGTACGTGCGCATCTGAACATACTGATGAATCTCACGCCCACCACATACACATTCCAAGCTCTTACCAGATAACGGTTTAAAGGTTTGACACACTACAATGGGAAGAAAACACAAATCTCTCCATTTCAGAACACAAAGTATTCAAAAGTTTTAAAAAGACAAAAGCAGGAGAAAAGGATGAAGCGAAGTGTATGCGCTACGAACGGTGCAGCCCAAATATTAAATGTAAATATTTATAGGTGAATAGTTTGAAGTCTACAGCAGTAAACTATTTATTCAAATGAAAAGTTTTATTTGGAGATTAGAAATATATTGTTTTCTTAAACTCGGAGTGGCATTGTGTTTTGAGTTCTGTTTTAGTTCTGCAGAAAGCCATATTGATGAACAGAATTCCCTGTCTTTCCATCCACAAAAATAATAAATCCAGACATTTACCCAGAAAAATTATTAACAGTTTTTTGCACTGATTTTCACCTGTTTTTGTTGTGGTGGTAATAAACACGGATAAATTCCCAGGGAAAAATAAATTAAATAAAAACTGAAAATGAAGGACTCTAATAATATGAAACTGTTTTGAAAGAACAAAAAAAAGGCACTGTGACAGAGAAGTCCGTAGGTAAGTGAGTCTCAAAGAACGATGCATAGAATTTGTTGGAAATAGATATTTTCCCCGAAAAGGAAGCTGAATGAAACTCAGAAGGTTAGAGGACAGGCTGATATGCTGTCCAGCTCCACTTAGAAGTCACTTTCGGTTCTCACTTAGTAGCCACATCTTTCCCCTGCAGTTTTGAACAGTAGCCATCCTTTTTTCAGAGGCACGCTTCTACGGTGCAACTCATAGGATGTAAACACATTTAATAGATTTTCCAGCTTCTAAAGTTGGAAGTAACTTTCTTTCTCAGACAGTATATATCAGTGTGGCTTATTGAGACTGATTGGAGTAGCAATGCTATCAAGACTGTGTAAGATTGGCTTACAGTTTAAAAAAAAATCTATTTTTGTAGATGTTAGGTGTAATATTTTTCCTTGTTTATTTTTTAATTGTTCGCTGTTCTTAACCTTCCCCACTTCCCCCAGAGTGAAGAAGTTTTGATTTATTTAAAACAAACATAATGGGCAAGTGTCTTGCAGTGAGGGAGGAAATAACCCATTGTGTTTAACTACAGGGGTATATGGAGATGACCTCACTGCATGGGTTTCTTATGTACAGCTTGACCTTTTCAAACTGTGAAGGCACTGTAACTTCAATATAGACTTGATATTCTGTCTCTTTGTTGCTGAGACTTCTGCTATTCCTGTTCATCCTTGTCTGTTTACTCTTACAATGAAGTCAGTGTCTGAGGCCATAACGGGGTCTGCTGGAAGGTAGCAAGACTCCAACCCTGAACACTGGAACAATGTTTTCCAAGCGAGAACATCTTGCTTTCTGGCTGCTTTATTGGCTAATATTCAAACAGCTCTGAACTGTTTGTGTGACTAGGTCAGGGTTAAGGGTCTAGCAAGCTGTGAGGTGAGCTAAGAAGTTGTGTTCTTGGAAATGCCATTTCACTTTTCATATTTATCAATTTACAAGCTGTGCTTTTTTGGGGGTGTGCTCCCTATGTGAGTATCTCATGGGAACTGTGATCAAGGACTCTTTTAATGATAAAAAGGAATGGTTCTCGGTTAGAGATGTGCTAAAGTGTCCAAAGACAATATTGACAAATGTTCATGCTGCTTGCAGACACTTGCTTTGTACTGATACTAGGCCTCTTTCTCCAGTTTGGCTTATAAAAATAGTTTAGGGCTGACAAACACAGGATTGATGTAGTGGGACAGATGCAGGGGACCCATCAGCTGCACGTTTTATTAAAATAAAAGACCTCATGCTTTACCCGTCCATGCCTTTTGAGCAGCAGCCATTTTGAGATACAGAACTGTTTAATGCAGTGCCACCATTGGTCACTGGTGAGCTTTGGGGCAAGTTGGACAATTTACCCACTCAGTGGAGCGAAGCAGGGAGAGGACGGGGGTGGGGGGAGAAGAGTCACCAGAGCCCATCCCGTCCCTGCCTCCCCCTACCTGTGCTTCCCTCCTGCTTCCTGTGGGAAGCTCCACTGTCCAGGCTACTCTACTCCAGACTCTCAGCTGCTTTGGCCCTTTCTCCACTGCCCAGTCCCAGTTGCAGCATCTCAGCTCCCTCTGTGCTGATCTGCCACCTGTCCCAGCACCAGTGGGGGGTGGGGTGGGGAGAGATCCCATTTCTGCAAGGAAGGGAGGGAGAGGTCCCAGCCTATCCTGGCCTCAACAGTGGGAGGAGAAAGGGGTCATGGCAGGATCTCTTCCTCCCCCCACCTCCTGGAGAGGCTGGGACTAGGTGAGACCTCTCTCCCTTTGCTCCCATTATGGGCAAGGGGGGCCTCCCTCTCTTCCCCCCCATCCATTGCGCCCCTAGAGTCTGTGTCCATGGTTGGCCAGAAGTGTGAGGTGTAGAGTGCCCTAATGTGTTGCGCTCAACTGCCCCATGTAAACCTTTCTGGTGTGCTCTTAAAAGGTACCTAGTTTACCGGCAGGGTCTATATGGCGCAGGTAGAGCCCAGCATTTCAGAGCACTCTGTGGTTGCCTTGTTGCCTGAGTGGTAAATCCAGCACCACAAACCCCACAGGAAACTGCTGCTGCCTCACCTCCTGCCAGACCTTGACTACACAGGCTGCACATGTGCCACAGAGGCAAAGGAGAAAAATGCCCTGCTGCTAAATCTACATTACGAACAGAGCAAATCTATAGCAGGCTGCCGTAGATTTGCTGTGTTTGTGATTTGGATTTAGTCTCTCTCCCCTTCTCTCTCTCTCTCTCTCTCTCACTCACACATTATATATTAAACAAACAAGATGTGTTGGCTTCCCTACATTGGTGGGGCAGTGCCCCCAATGCCCTGCCGCTGTGTGCTACGCCTCTGGCAGTCTGGGTATTGCAGGAGTCAAAGAGGAGGATGTTGGTTCTGGCTGGGGAAAAGTAAATGAGTAACTAGTGAGGGTATGGGGATAGAACAGGGGTGGGCAAACTACGGCCCGGGGGCCACATCCGGCCCTTCAGACATTTTAATCCAGCCCTCGAGCTCCTGCCAGGGAGTGGGGTCCAGGGCTTACACTCCAGCCGGGGGCTTGCCCCGCTCCGCGTGTGCTGTGGCTCTGCGCAGCTCCCGGAAGCAGCGGCATGTCCTCCCTCCGGCTGCTATGCATAGGGTCAGCCAAGGGGCTCCGCAGCTCCCATTGGCCAGGAACCATGGCCAATGGGAGCTGCAGGGGCGGCACCTGCGGACGGGGCAGCATTCCGAGCTGCCTGGCTGCGCCTCTGCATAGGAGCCGGAGGGGGGACATGCTGCTGCTTCTGGGAGCTGCTTGAAATAAGTGCCACCTGGAGCCTGGACCCCTGACCCCCTCCCACACCTCAAGCCCCTGCCCTTGCCCTGATCACCCTCCTGCCCTCCAAACCCCTCAGTCCCATCCCAGAGCATCCTCCTCTGCAACCCCTTATCCCCCGCCCCACCCTGGAGCCTGTACCCCCAGCCAGAGCCCTCACCCCCCTCCACACTCCTGCCCCAGCCCGGAGCCCCCTCCCGCATCCTGAACTCCTCATTTCTGGCCCCACCCTAGAACCTGCACCTCCAGCCAGAGCCCGCAGCCCCTCCCACACCCCAATCCCCAATTTTGTGAGCATTCATGGCCCGCCATACAATTTCCATACCCAGATGTGGCCCTCGGGCCAAAAAGTTTGCCCACCCCTGGGATAGAAGGTAGGGGATTTTGAGCCTAGCAGACTTCAGGGCACCTGGTAAAATACCAGTGGACAGCAAGGATGTGTTTATTGCTGTGCTATCAGGGAAGAGCTGAGAGGCAGAGGGGAAAAAGGCAAGAAGTGGAGGGCTGGATTCTGAGGTGTGACTAGAGAACTCAGCAGAGCTCAGGAGGGAGCAATTTCTTTTTAAACCTCTCCCAGTCCTCAGTAGCTCAGCACCTGGAAGCTACTTTTAACTGCATCATCTGCCAGTGGCCCGCAGAAGCTGTTTTGGCAGCTGGTGATAGTAGGAGCATAGGGCTATGTTGGCCATCCCCTGTGCCATTCTCTCTTGTGCATTCTGTGACACCTGAGGAATTCCCCTTCAGATAGAGAATCCTCCAGTTGGCTGAGGTCAGCCAGTTCTAGAGTATCTAGAGCAGCTTCATGTCGCAGAGCTGCTGTAGTGTCTCCAGGGATCCATCTGACTCACTCTTTCTAAATACGGAGAGGATGATCAAGGGAGGATCAAGTGAAGTCAGAGGAAAAGCAGGGGTGTGCCTGGTTTATAGAGCTGTTGGAGGTGTGTGGCAGCAGAAGAGTCATGAAGAGATCAGCAGTTTTTTGAACTTGAAGGTAATGAGGGAAGATAGGACGTGGAAGAGGAAAGGTGGAGCAGGGCCTTTACGTTGTTAAAGGGGAATGGAGGGTTGCCAGAAGCGTTGGCAGTTGTAGCTGTATAAACAAGCATTGCAGAAGGGAGGTTCTATAGTTTACTGAGATTTTCAGATCTCTTAGTGGATTCTCAGAGCAGAGACCTGCCATTCCGTCTCAAAGTACCAGCCGAGATAGTTAGCAAAATGTAAATTCAAAGTTGATTTCATGCTTTATCCCAGTCATGGTACTATCAAGAAATCTACTGATGAGTGTATGTTAGAGGGCTGCCTCTGTGTTGACCTGCAGAGGATATGAGTTGTTACATCTCCCTGCAATGGGAGGATATTTTTTAGCTCAAGCTGTAGCAGCTCATGCCTTTAGTTCTGGAGGTCCCTGGTTCAATCCCTGCTGTGTCAGCTGTCAGATTACACAAGAGAGAACTTCCTATTAAAAATACGAATGGCCATGTTTGCCCTGCATTGTTTTAGCAAATGAGGAGACTGATCACAAGAGTAAATGTGTTTATTACATTGTAAGAACAGAATATAAAAGTCAATGGCATCTTTGTATGCGTCTCATTTACAGTGCCTTTGTATGATAATTCCATTGGGACACAGCTTAGTTCAGGGGTCAGCAACCTTTCAGAAGTGATGTGCTGAGTCTTCATTTATTCACACTTCATTTAAGGTTTTGTGTGCCAGTAATACATTTTAACGTTTTAGAAGGTCTCTTTCTATAAGTCTATAACAGGGCTCGGCAATGTTCGGCACACAGCTCGGCAGGGTAAGCACCCTGGCAGGCCAGGCCAGTTTTATTTACCTGCTGACGCGGCAGGTTCGGCCAATCGCGGATCCCACTGGCCACAGTTTGCCGTCCCGGGCCAATGGGGGCGGCGTGAGCGAGCGATGTGCTGGCCGCGGCTTCTCACCGCCCTCATTGGCCCGGGACGGCGAACCGCGGCCAGTGGGGGCCGCGATCGGCCGAACCTGCCGCGTCAGCAGATAAATAAAACTGGTCCGGCCCGCCAGGGTGCTTACCCTGGTGAGCCGCGTGCCGAACATTGCCGAGCCCTGGTCTATAATATATAACTAAACTATTGTTGTATGGAAAGTAAATAGGTTTTTAAAATGTTTAAGAAGCTTCATTTAAAATTAAATTAAAATGCAGAGCCCCCCCCCGGACCGGTGGCCAGGACCCAGGTAGTGTGAGTGCCACTGAAAATCAGCTCACGTGCCACCTTTGGCACGCATGCCATAGGTTGCCTATCCCTGGCCTAGTTCATGGCCTGCTCAAGCCAGTTTGTGGTCAGAGTAAAGAAAGTAAGCTTCACTGTGTCCCAGAGACATTCAGTTTTACCTTAAATTACTGCTTACATAGCTGATCTGCAGACCTCAGAGACAAAATTCCTACTGAGTACAGTGGGATTAGTCTGTATTTTAGGGGCTGCAGATTAGCCTGATTTGTGAGCAAAATTCCACCATGCCTGGAAGAACCAGGACTATAACTCCCGCTACTGCTGAGGGGAGTAGATTGTAAGCTCTTTGGGGAAGGTACAGCTTTTTGTTCTGTTTGTACAGTGCCGGACACAGGTTAGTCTTAGCTGCTTCAGCAATACAAATAAGTAATACTGTATTAACAACAATAGTAGTGTTGTCTCATACCCGGCAGATTGTCCCAATACTGTGCACCCTGCTATAAAAAATTGAGGAAGTCTTTTCTTTAGAAGGCTGTTTTTTAAAAAAAAATAATAATAAAAATAGTTCTCCCATGCAAGAAATAAGCCTCCAGTCACTGATAATACAGATTTGTTAGCTCTGCAACATAGGACCAGACTTTTCAATGCTGATGTAACCTCAGACCAAAGAAATATCTGTTCTGTACATCCAGAAGGATATAGTCCAGGGATCAGCAGCCTTTGGCACACAACCTATCAGGGAAAGCCCCGACAGGCCGGGCCGGTTTGTTTACCTGCTGTGTCCGCAGGTTCGGCCGATCGCAGTTCTCACTGGCCGTGGTTTGCCGTTCCAGGCCAATGGGGGCTGCGGGAAGGGTGGCCAGCACATCCCTCAGCCCACACCGCTTCCCGCAGCCCCCATTGACCTGGGACGGCGCACCGCGGCCAGTGGGAGCTGCGATCGGCCGAACCTGCGGACACTGCAGGTAAACAAACCGGCCCAGCCCGCCAGCAGATTTCCCTGACGGGCCATGTGCCAAAGGTTGCCAATCCCTGATATAGTCTCTTCTTAAGGCAAATGTGTAACCTCCATTAACATTAATTCATTCTCTTCTGGAAAAGACCTATAGAATTAATAGAAAATGGTTATTTTTCTGTAGAATTTTTAAGCCAACCTATTGCATTCTGTAGCAGAGAGAGTTCACTATTACATCCTATGGATTGATTTAAAAATTCTATAGAAATCACCTTTTGACCCTTGTTTAATTTCCATACAGCTTTATTGGTTTCATTCATACTGTGTTCCATAGGACCTTCCCATAAGGGATTAAAAAGGAGAATGTTACTCGCACCATGTAGTTTGTATACTTGTTATTTTCTGGAGAACAAATTGTTAATTTATTACGTCCTCTCCTAAGATTTTCTTTGATTGTTTTTTATAGCAGATAAAAAAATGATGGCCTCTGCGTCCCCAGCAGGAAACCAACAGCTTTATTCTCAGGGGAGCCCATTCCAGCCAGGACATTCAGGAAAGGCTTTCAGGTACAGTACCCACGCCAGCACCAATAACTTCCGTACACAAAAGGGAATTCCATGTTGATTCTGTGGAGGCAGAATACGGGTAACGCTAACACATGTCCTGTACAACATGAATCATTCTTACTTTGAGTCAGCTTGGCTCCCACACAAAAGTTCATTGGGAAGAATCAGTCTGTAGGCAAGACCTATAGTAGGTCATTTTCAAACATGTATAATTTGGGTGTTTTACTAGCTTCTGAAATATTTTTGAATCTACTAGCTGATACTAAAGGTTTGACAAACTACTTGAAGTTTAGGAATTGGCACACCCTTGAGATTTCTGTAGCCATTGTGGTTAGATTTACTTTATTAGTAGTAGTAGTCCTGTTTTAGTAAAGAAGATTTATGACTGTTCACTGAATGGCCTAGCTGTTAATGAAATCTGTCTGCTTGAAGGCTAATCTGTTCCTCTCTGTCCTCCTGTTGTTTAAAATGTCCGAAGAGAAACTGTCTTGAGCAACTATATTGCAATGAACTCTATTTAATGAAATTACAAGCTATTCATGCATGTAGCTGTTTTAACCTAAGGGAAAACTCAGTTACTACTTCTGGTCTAGCCAATGTTTTGAAAATGAAGGAACAACCATTCAAATGCAGTAACCTATTGGTTAGGAGGTCTATGAATTAGAAATTAAATACATGCAATAATTTTATAGAAATCAATGTGTTTTTAACCTTGTAATTGGCAATGATCTCACAAGTGTTCTTTAATTAGATCTTATATGATATTTCAGCATGTAAATTGTCAGTAGCCATCTTGACATTTGGCATGTTTTGTTATTTTTGTTTTGTTGGGTCACTTGGAAATTTAACTGTAGCTTCATTTTGGCTTGTAATGTGCCCCATCAACTAGTGGCACAAAGACAAATGCCATTGTTACAATCCTTGATGATCTCCCCAACCAGGACACCCAACTTTGGATCCTTTATAGCAGTCTGTTGCCCCATCTCAAAAAAGATATATTTGAATTGGAAAAGGTACAGAGAAGGGCAACAAAAATGATTAAGGGTATGAAACAGCTTCCATGTGAGGAGAGATTTCAAAGACTGCGACTTTTCAGCTTGGAATAGAGATGAGTAAGGGAAGATATGATAGAGATCTATAAAATCATGAATGGTGTGGAGAAAGTGAATAAGGACCAATTATGTGAAGGAGTAAATAACACAAACATTAATAGGCAGCAAGTTTGAAACAAAAGGAAGTACTTTCTCACACAACACACAGTCAACCTGTGAAACTCGTAGCCAGGGGATGTTGTGAAGGTCAAAACAATAATGGGGTTCAAAAAAAGAATTAGATAAGTTCATGGATGATAGGTTCATCAATGGCTATTACCTAAGATGGTCAAGGATGCAACCTCATGGTCTGGTTGTCCCTAGCCTTCTGTTCATTCCCTCTGGGGCACCTGGCATTGGCCACTGTTGGAAGACAGGATACTGGACTAGGTGGACCATTGATCGGACCCAGTATGGCCATTCTTATTTTTTTATGTCCCACATGCTCTTGGCCTTTTGAGGCTGGGCAGAGTTGTGGCACACTGCCTCTAGAGGCCCAGAGCCATACACTCATACTCCAGGTGCGGATCCCATACCTGACACCCCTCTTGGCAGTGGGGACCCCATCGTCCAATTGCTTAGGCCCAGAAACTAGCACCAGACTCCCAAATAGTTGCGTGCGTCTATAGATCCACTGAAGCTGTGAACCCTCTGGCTTCCTATTTCCCTCTTCAGGGACTATGTGACAATGAAAGCAAGTCATACAGATGCTGCAAAGGGATTTCTAAGCACACACACTTTACATTGAGATAGCACAAGAGATATTCAGATCTACAAAAAAAAAAAAAAAAAAAAAAAAAAAAAACAGCATGGAAATCCCTGCCTCAGTTTCTCTACCACTCAAAGAGCCCTTTACAGTTTGGTCAGTGTCTTTTCAGGGAATCCAGAATTCCTCCTCACCTCATCCTGCTCAGCCTTGACTGCTTCTGGTCCTGGTCTGTTTCCTGTCCCCTTTTCCCCCTCTAAAGCAACTTGCCTCCGTGACTTCAAGTCCCTTATCAGGGACTGTGGTTACCAGCTCACCTAGTTGAACTGATTCCTTTGGCTGCAGCTAACTCATTGTCTCAAGGTGCTTGCATGTGAATAGGAAACAACCCTTGATTTCGCTGTATTGTTAGACCTCTGCGAACACTTCTTGGAATTCCAGTCCAAGATGGAGGTAAAAAACAGTTTTACAATCAAAATGGCATTCACATAAGCAAAATGGAGGTTGGAGTTTCATACAGACATACATGAATCCATAACAGCCATCTATCTGTTTTTGTAAGTTATTCAGTAATTAACACAGAAAGAGTAGAGGCAAGGAAAAAAAATTACTACAGATGCTCCCCCTTTCCACCCCTGGGCAAAACCCAACAACAAATCACTTATGAAGTGCAGACCGTACATGAGAACTGATATATATACTGAAATATGTTCTTTCAGATAAGATATTGGGATTCATGGATGTATATTTAAGTTTATGTATTAATATGTGTTTTATAGATAGTATAGTCACTAGGTCCAAAGATTTCTGTACAAAGAACACTGAACAAAAAAAAAGTATAATTTTCATTATAAGGTTAAAATATTTCAAGATCTGAGAAACAATTAATTGTAACTTACACAAATTCTGTTAGGAATCATTTTTTTCCTATTAGTATTTCTCTGCTTTTTTTGTTCCAAGGCTCAAAACACTAGTTTATGTTTCATTCTTTCACCTTGATTTGTAACTGTGATATCTTTTAGCACCAATGGGCGAAAACAAGAATTAAAAGCAGCTAATCAAACATACATCTTTGTTACATAACACATATTTTCTTCTTTTTACAGAAAGAATGCAACACTGACAAGAAACAGGTTAAAGAATATTTATGAACAGCATCCTTTCAGAAGCCTCGATTCAGGACAGCATTTAAGCATGTGCTTAAGTACCACTGACTTTAAGCACATGTTTAAAGTTAAGTACATACTTAAGTGTGGTCCTGAGGAGAGCTACTTTCCTGAATTGGGGGCCAAACCAATATGGAAAATAATTTAATTACACATCTTTCTAAAATCCTCCCCTTGGTTGTACTGATGCAAGCCCTTGGATGAGATTGCATGGATCTAACTAAGAAGAATTTGGGGCACTGGGTCTGCATAATCAGTCTGATATTTTAGAATTTCAAAATGCCTCATAGTTTTAATACTGAAGTCATGTCATTTTCATTTAGTCCTTATGCAGACAATCTGGAAAACTCGCCTTAATGGGATGATTAACAAAATTTCAGTATCTGGCATACAATATTTCTGATGCATAAATGGTATTATCACCTACAAGCCATTTTCTGTTCTTTCCCCTTTAGCTCATCCGTGGTACATGTGCCTGGTGTGAACGATATCCAGTCCTCTTCTTCAACAGGCCAAAATTTGACACAGATCTCTCGTCAGTTAAATCAGAGTCAGGTTGCCTGGACGGGGAGTCGTCCACCATTTCCAGGACAGGTGTGTGTTTGATTAAGGGGTAAATATACCTTTTATAAAAACAACAAGGAGTCCGGTGGCATCTTAAAGACTAACAGTCTTTCTATCTGTTAGCCTTTAAGGTGCCACCAGACTCCTTGTTGTTTTTGTGGATACAGACTAACACGGCTATCTCCTGATACTTTTATGTTGTTTAAAAAAAAGGGGGGGGTAATAAATCAGAAACGGAGGAACTGATTTCATCTGGTAAAAATAGAAAAGGTCAAGGTTGGATGCTCCTTTGCATAATTCTGAAGGAAAAATAGGGTTATTTGATCAAATATTTTTGTATGTATGTATACATACAGGATCCCCACAGAAATCCCACTTTAATTCTCATTCCTGTATAGACCTGTGTTTTAAGTGAAATCAACAGGGCTATGCACAGTTAAGTTTGGGCATTAAGTTTTTGCTGAACAGAGGCCTAAATGGGTATGTCTACATTGCAACTGGGAGCAAGCCTCCCAGCCCAGGTAGACAGACTCTCGCTATCTTTGCTCAGGCTAGCACACTAAAAATAGTAGTGTGGACGTTGCAACTCAGACGAAGACTCAGGCTAGCCACCTGAGCTCAGACCCAGGGGCCAGGTGGGCTTGAGAGCCCAACCTGCCACCCAAACCACAGTCCACACTACTATTTGAGTCTGTTTACCCAGGCTGAGAGGCTCCCAGTTAAAATACAGAATACTAATGTGCCCAACTCTGCCATACAAAGCCTATAGTACATACTGTATTCAGATCACTTGTCATTCTCAGTACTACACAGAAGCCCATGTGTTAAGGACTGAGTAGCAACCCAATCATTAAATGCTCTTGTTTTAAACTATTTAAATAAGACTATTATTAATTCTACTTTAATAATAATTGTTTGCATTCAATTTTCTTATATAGTCTATAAAGACACTTTAAGGTATTCATTCAATCGTTTTACCAGCAGCTTAATTATTTTTATATTCGTTTCCTAGTTTCTCACACAGGCTGACCAGTCCTCAGTTTACATCAATTACTCTGCCATATCTATTCCATATCCTAAAGAAATCAAATTGAAATAATATTTTGACATATTTTCATTTGTACACTGGATAGAAAGGGCATTAATGATTACTGATCAAAAATGTGACATCTCCCCTTAACCTAAACCATCAAAGACAAGTCTGGTTTAGGTTAAGGGGAGATGGTCAAGTCTGCATCACCAGAGTACAAATTTAGGGAACTCAGAAAAAATCAATAAAATCTTCCAGGAGACTGCTGTCATTGTCCTTGTGGGAACCTTCAAAACTAAGTTACTTCTTAGCTAGGAACTAAACTGAAGACTTGTATTTTCATCATGTTGTTTGCCTGTTGGGATCTATTTTCCCCCCTCATTTGCCCAAGAGAATAGCTGCACTTCAGTGCATTGATTGCCTATAAGATGCACATCATTAAATGTATCTAGAGATGTTACTGCTTTTAATTTCAAACAGCAGAACTTGTTAAATACCAGTCTTCTGTAGAGCTGTTGGGCAGGTTGATAGGGGAAAAGGGAATGCGTTGTTGGTAAGTGGGTTTTATTACTGGCGCTGTCTGCTAATGTATTTTGTTACTTTGAGCGAGACACTTACCCGCTTCTTGTCTCATTTTACCCATCTCACAGGGGTGTTGTACTATTTAATTATTTGTAACCTACTTTGAGATCCTTTGACGTCATTATAGAAGTGTAAAGTGTTATTGTTCTTGATTTAACTGAACCACCCCTTTTAAGCAAAGTTTGGTTATTTTTCCCCTGCGCTAGTAGTGCTGGGCACCCCCACCAAGTCTCTCGTGCAATTGCTGACTGCTTGCCTAAGGCAAGCTAGAACATATTCATTGTGCTGCCAGAATCCATTGGGCAAGCTGGTTTGCATACTCTAAAATCAGGTGAGAAAACCCAGCGGGCGTTTCAACCTGTGTGGAGATCCAGAACATTCCCTTTGAAGCCTCTTGTGCCAGCTCTCCCAATTATCGAAAATCCTGATTATCCTAAGGTCCGAGGTATATCCTATCAGGCATTCAGATAACTGGGGTAGTATAAAAACAGGGCATCTGGCAAATAAAGATTCATTTTTTGTACGTCTTTAATCTTTGCTCCTAGTCTCTATGCCCTAATAGTGGTGGGGAAAAAACAGCTTACAGCAGGTAACGAACAATAGTGATTTGATTCTCTTTCTGAATGCATGGAGGATATTAATCATCAGGAGAGCTATTTATATTTTCAGTTATCTGTTGCTTTCATTAAACTTAAATAGCTGTACGTCCACGTTGATGGAAATTGAATATGGCTAAGACAGGGATAATATGCCTAATCTCATCTGCAGTGTTTATTTAGCAGTTGATTTTACACTGTTAAAACTTGGGTCTATCATGCTGCTCCGCTGTAATGCCAGCAATGAAAATAACTTCTTCTTTTTCTCCCCCCCACCTCAGCAAATCCCATCACAATCTGGCAAGACGCAATCATCACCCTTTGGAATTGGAACCAGTCATACCTATCCAGCTGATCCATCATCGTACAGCCCTCTCTCTAGCCCAGCCACTTCTTCCCCAAGTGGAAATGCCTACTCTAGCCTAGCAAACAGAGGTGCAGGGTTTGGTAGGTTTCAGATTCTGTATCTCACAAGTGAACATGGAAGTGAAATGCTAACTGTATTTTAAATCTTCGGACCTGCTCCTCTATTCTGAATGTGTGCCAAGGTTGAGATTGTCTCTGCCCTTGTGTGGGTGTGTAGGGATTGCCAGGAAGGCAAAAGAGAGGAAGCAAAGCTTCTTACTACTTTGCGCAATGGATTGAGTTCAGGGACCCCTCCCTCCACGCTGCACTCCCTTCCTGAGGTACAATCCCTCCCAAACTTCCTTTTGGATGGCTCAGCTCCACTCTACTCTAGTTCAGAACAGTCCCAAAATGGCACAATCCAGAACAGGAACTTTTTTTAAACCCACCTGAATGTGTGAAATTGTGTCCTGTCACTGCCGTGTCACTGCTCCTGTCCCAGGATACTTAATCATTGCTTATTCTGTGCAGATAACCTCTGTCACGCTCACTCTCAGTCACACGCAGACAATTACCTTTGCTATTCCTACTGTGAGGTTAAACAATTCCCTTTTTAAACAGTTGGGTGTGTTTCAGTGTGTTTCTGAGCAGAGCACTTCACATTCACTAGGACTAATTTTAATGTGAATTTTCTCAGCAACTGTATAAAGTAGAACATGGCAATAGTCCATTTCTTGTTTTTATTGTCGCAGGAGATAGTAATCAATAAAAGGTCAAATCCTAATGTCTTTCCTCATTACTTCTATTTACCCAGGCAACACTCCACTGACTTCAAGCTTTCAAATTAAATCAGTAGATTTCTTTCCCCTCTGAGTAAGACATGGGTAAGAATTGAGTTAGACACATTAGGATTTGGCCCTATGGGATATGTTCAGGAGCTAAGATATGACCATAGCTTTGGAATGTGTATTAGAGAAAAGATATAGCAAGGGCACCTCGAATTCTGCCTGGACAGGATTATATCATCATCAGACAGACATTGATTCATTTAAAAAAAAAAAATCTGTGATTGAAGAAGATTAGAATTTAGTCCAAGAATATGAAATAGTGTAGAATGTGTGGTAAGGACTTGTATGCTTTCTTTATTGCAGCCTTCCCTATTTCAATAACAACAATTTCGTGTTGTTGTTTTAATTACTAATTAAGAACATAGAACTGGAAGCAGTCTCCTCGGTCATCAAGTCTAGCCCCCTACCCTCACAGGCAGCTGCATTATATAACCCGTTCATAAACTGATCAAGCTCCATATTAAAACCAGTTAGGTTTCTTGCCTCCACCCACCTATTGGGAGATGGTTCCAGAATCTCACTACTCTGATGGTTAGTAACCTGCTAATTTCTACCGAAATTCACTTATGGCCAGTGTAGACCTCTTTATTCTTGTGCCAACATTGTTGTTTAGCTGAGATAGCTCTTGTCCCTGCTTGGTGCTTATTCCAGTGTATTTATAGAAAGCAATTGTATCTCCTCTCAGCCTTCGTTTTGCTAGGTTAAACAAGCCCAGCTCCTTTAGTCTCCTATCATGAGAGAGACTCCAATCCCCTGATCATCCTACTAGCCCTTCTCTGTACCTGTTGCAGTTTGATTATTTTTGATTATAATGGAATGATCCTTTGTATATGGAGAATTAGAAGCACTTTATTGTACATTTGGTCATCTATCAAAGCTATGTTTACATACAGTCAGTGGAGTTGCATGACACAGATGGAAGACAGAATTGGTGTCTTAAAAACAAATAAAAAAGAATGAGTAAAGATATTAATGCAAATCCTTTCTCAAATCTCACTACATTGTTGTACGATATGCTACCTGTTATAGAATGCCTGGAAGGCTCTATGTCTGTAATTTTAAGATGGTAATGCATGCTGGCAATCAGGCCTCACATGTGATTTATACTTTGTAAAAAATTAAATCTGAAAAAATCCAAGTGCACATTGTACATCCTGCTTCAGGACCATGAGTAGCATTAGCAGTGTCTTTGAAAGGGCCAGCGCCTGTACACCTTTACAGCATGAAAAACGTTAGTGTTTTAGAACTGCTCGACAGCACAGCAAAATCAACTTCTTGATATTTTCGGGAGCTATCCAGCAATGTTATTGTTCATTGATTTATGCTCTTTCCTTCACAAGGTTCACGGGTTCAGTCCCGATGTTATAGATGTAGTTATTGGTAGCTGGAAGCCCTCACTTGAGCCTCATCATGATCATACTTGGAGTGTGTGAAACTCCACAGCTGCTTACATTACTGCATAGATCATTAAGTAGAATGGTTAAGGATAATTGTGCTGTTCACAGTGTCTTCAGTAAGTGTTCAGGTTATGCCTTTAGTACAGACTGTTCCTGAGGGAGCGCTTGAACAGGAAAAAAAAAACCAGTAAGTGAAATAAGAGCAAAAAAAATTAAATACGAACACTTCCCTATTCCCTTCTGCTTATGCATGCACACACACCTTCTAAAACAATGGCCTCTATAGTAATCTGTCTACAAGAATGTATGTAAAAAGAAGAACAGGAGTACTTGTGGCACCTTAGAGACTAACAAATTTATTAGAGCATAAGCTTTCGTGGACTACAGCCCACTTCTTCGGATGCATAGTCCACGAAAGCTTATGCTCTAATAAATGTGTTAGTCTTTAAGGTGCCACAAGTCCTCCTGTTCTTCTTTTTGCGGATACAGACTAACACGGCTGCTACTCTGAAAAGAATGTATGTAGTCAGCTGTGGAAATGAGAGAGAATATAAAATTTGGTTGGATGCTGAGGCTTAAGTTAAGGAATTCTACAGCCAGCAAATGTAACAGCAACATTCCTAAATCCAGCATGACATGCTGGTAGTTCAGGACAGTCAGTGAATCAGCTGCAGAAGTGTGAGGTAGGCTGCCAGGAACAAAAGGTGAGGAAAGAGCACTCAGCTATCCTTGGCCAAGGTCACATGAAGTTTTATATACACAGTAAGCAAAAGATTTAAAATCACATGGTGATCCTAGTCAGTCCCTTGTTTACATTAGGAGCTGATCCAAAACCTACTGAAGTCAGTGAAGGGGTCTCTCCACTGACCTCCGTGGGCTTTGGATCAAGCCCTTAATGCAGTGAGTTTAAAGAAAGTTCCACCCTGTTTCCTCAGCACCGTGTTCTGACTGTTCGAGGAACAAAATAAAAATAATGGCTCATATTGCACTGAACTTAACATTGTCTACCCCTTGCAGATATGCCAGGAACCAGGAGTAGCCATTTTCCCCTTACCACAGATCTGAATGTTAAAACACTAATTTTTCTTTTTGCTCTTAATGCTAGTTTATTCACTTTTTGCTTTTCACTCAACATTGTGAATGAAATTAGACCAGTTTCATTTCAAGCCCTTTTCACGCTTTAGGCCTCAGGCACTAACATTATGCTGCCTGGCCTGGACTCAGCAGCAACGCAGCGGGATGTGTACACCAAAATGGCTAACTTCCCGTTGAGTTTATTCCATTGGGCTTTGTACGTTTGTTTATAAGACCTGCACTGGAGACCCAAACTACTTGGTAATGACCGTTCATCTGGTGGGAAATATTTCCTGATCTCCATCAGTTTGAATTCTATTAATAAATACAGTTATTACTGAAAGGAGCAGCCTGAACCTTCTGCTGGAAGAGGGATAGCTCAGTGGTTTGAGCATTGGCCTGCTAAACCCAGGGTTGAGAGTTCAATCCTTGAGGGGGCCACTTAGAGATCTGGGGCAAAATCAGTACTTGGTCCTACTAGTGAAGGCCGGGGGCTGGACTCAATGACCTTTCAGGGTCCCTTCCAGTTCTGTGAGATAGGTATATCTCCATATATTATTATTATTAACCTCTGTCTTGCTGAGCAAAAAGCTCATTTGCCTCACTGAGTACATTTTGGCATATCGTACTGAGCAAATCTGATGCAGCTTTCTTTTAAGGGGTAACTTAAATGAACTTTGTTGTGACCAATAGTGTGACTGCAGGATTTCTGAGTCAGCTGAATTATTTGTAATAGTAATGTCAGCAGGGGAGTAGTAATTCTACAGAACCCACGCCCATGTCCCAGCCGGTACTGGAATAGAGGCCAGTCCATCCTAAAGAGAGTGGGGTCTGGAAAAAGAAATAAGAGGGGAGGGAAAGATGTGAGGACCACGGAGAAAAGAACCAAGTAGTCAATATAGGGGAGGGAGAGTCGGGAACAACATGAGCCAAGGAGGAAAAACGGAGAGATGGGGGTCGGGGTAATTGAAGAGAATATTGAGGCAAAAAATGGAGGAAGCCAGGAATTGGGTAGGAAAAGTGAGAGAGCACTGAGGAGAGGAAGGGATAATAAAATAAAAGGAAGAGAAATACACAGGAATGAGAAACGGGGTAAAGAGGACAGTGGGCAACAGAAGGAGAGAAAAAGAAAAGTCTAGAGGAAAGGAAGGGAAAGGAGAGAGCCAGACATGAGACACAGTTGTAGGGGTAGAATTGTTTTATTCATGGATTCTGTTCTCCGCATTGAAAAAAAAAATTATGTATTTTTTTGTACTTCCCTATAGGGGAAAAAAACTAAGGGGAGGTGGGGAGTTTGGTGTGTGTGAGGAGGGTATCTGGACTCACCATGGCTCAGAGCCTAAGTGAGGGGAGCAGGAGTACTGAGAATCACTGAACCGGAGGTGAGCTATGTTTTGTATGGCAAATGAACAGAGCAATTCTGCAGTTCTGAGACTAGAGCCGCATGAATTAAATAGCCGATTTACACCTATAATAATGGAGGACAAAGTAGCTCACCAACCAGCATTCTAAACACATGACTTTTACACTTAAATAAGACGGCACCTTTTTATCTTACTATTTAAATGGCCATGAAACAACAGATTTTTGTAAATGGGGTGCTGACATGCTGCCTTTGAATTATATAATCCATCAGATGACAGTGTTCCTTCTGGTCCAGCTCTTGATCCAAGAGTTTATTGAAGAGGAAGTACATTAAAATGCCTATCTTGTCATTCTGTTTTTAAGGGAAATGGCCAGTACTTCCTCGCACTATTAAAGAGAGAGGCAGGACTGGGGAAAACCCTGGCATGGCCAGATTAGGTTTCATTACACTCTTCATTATTTCACTTTGTGCTTTACTATTAGTAAGCCTGTTGTCCCGGTTGTGTTGGTGCAGCCACGGTAATTCACCTTGCTCTCTTTGGTCATTATCTTGCTCCCTTGAGATCAGTGTTAAAACTCCCCTTGACTTCACTCCCACCGGAACTGGTCCTTGCTGAGTGTGCTATAAAATTTACTTCTGAACATCAAAGTTCTTAAAAAACCTTCATGTGCCTTTTAAAGGAACTGTCTGTGTAAATCTGAATCTTTCAGCTGAGAGTGGCCAAAGCAGTGGACAATTCCAAGGGAGACCTTCGGAGGTCTGGTCCCAGTGGCAAAGCCAGCATCATAATCAGCAAAGCAGTGACCAGCATTCTCACCAGCAGCCCAGTCAGACTGAAGTCTTCCAAGTGAGTAGAGTCAAAGGTTCATTGTGTCTACAGTTGTCACAAGAAAGTGAAGGTCTTCTTACCCAAACAACAACCTTAGCCAAACTGAGCCATGTAGAAACAGTGTGCATGACAAGCACCAACCTTCAGTTTGAGATGTGCTACCCTGGGGTTTATAGTGATGTTCGCTGGGATTAGGATAGTCTTTGCTAGAACTCAAAGCACTTTTTCTGCCAGAGCACAGGAACTTCTGGGCTTTGAAATGTTTTCTCCTTCTTGCTGCTTCCTCAGCACAAGGGCTATGCATTTTAGGGAGAAACCAGTAGGTAAACAGTCCTGGCTAGAAGTCCCTCCTCATACCCTGGTCCAGATCTATAAATCCAGCAGGTTAAACTTCGGTCTAATTCCGCTTGAGAAGTCAGAGGAGAGTAGGCTGTTTCTTCAGAGAAGATACTGACTAAAGATTTTTTAAATGCTCCAACTATTGAGAAACCATGTGAGTGGCAAATAACCATCTTCAGTTACATTTTACAGTTATATTTTGCAGTATTAATTACTGTTATAACTATTCATGGTAGATGAGCATGGTACTTTACAAGCAAATAAGCTGATATGGTCCTTTATCCCCTTATAATCTGTTTATCATTTAAATTCGATCAAGAACAAAACCAACAAAAGAGGAGGGTGGATAGTTGTATGCAAGGGAAAAGGGAAAGACCTATGTAAACAAAAAGGGCCAGATTCATTGCAAGGCCTTCACCAGTGTAATCTCTGGCACAGGGCCTCAACAGCAGAAGTTCCCCAAAGGAGATGGAGATTTCAGCAGTACAAGGCAGGTTCAGCTTTCCCTTCTCTGGGTGGCAGTGGAGGATGAAAGAGCCCCACAAGTGGCAAGTGCAGCATTAGAAATATGCAGCATTGGCCAGGAACACAGGGCTAGCCAAGGCAGCTGGGAAATGTGCTTCAGTCCATCCCATCATCTATCTCCACTCTAAGAGATCCAGCGAGTCCACAGTTAGATTTAAAGCTTGCCCTCTCCTGGGGTAAATCCTCATTACGGTGCTCTTAGATGAGGGTTGTTCATTCTCTTGAGGGCAGATACTTTGAGCCAATTTGTTATCATGTTTCTTGTTTGCTATTTAGATGTTGTATTATTATGATCCCTCTCTTGCTGCAAAGTCAAGTTCTGCCAGAGCTTGTTACTGTGAGAGCTGAAAGGACAGCATGATTGTTTTCCCAACAGGGGACACCTCTTTCCCAGGCTTTGTCCCTGACTGGGAAAAGGAGGTTCAGTACTCCCTATGCCTCCTGCAGGGACCACATGTGACTCAGGAGATTTGGGAGCAGTTACCATGAACTCCTCTTATACCAGAGAAGTGCTATCGACTTCCACTCCCTTTTCTGAAATACAAGGAGGCTCATTGACCTGGAGGAAAGACCTCCAGCTTTCTTCAGCGGAGGTGCAGTCAGAATAAACGTAACCCCTGCTTACAGAATCCTCCACAAATGTGTCCTGGTACCAGCTATATAACAACCGAACGCTGATGGCGAGACTCCCTCCAATGCGCCCAGCATAGCATGTCAGAAAAGGTGCATGATCCAAATGGGGCTCAGTCATATTAAGAGACACACAAATCACATGAAGTTTAATGGCCGCTGCTTGCTCATCACTTCCTTGGCTGTCTAGGTTGTGTGAAGGGCGGAAAGATGATGAGCCTGTGGAAGGCTGAACATCTCCTTAGCAGTGTTGAGCTTCTGCAACTTCCATTGACTTCAGTGAGGGATGAGGGTGCTCTGCCCTTCTCAGAAGGGTCTCAGGATGCTAGTGAGTCTTTCTGTTCCACAGCATGCATTCCCATCCTCTGCATAAAGGCCTTTAGTTGATTTTCCTTCATGCCACACTGAAGAATAACTGAGACATGTAGACAGAACCCACAAACACACGTTAAACCCCTTCATGTCTTGGTTTCATCAAGGGATCCATGCTACCCATGCTGGGGAAGCGTCACCAGGAAAGGCAAAGCAGCACGTGCCTTTGTGTGTACTCTTTGTTTTGGTTTGAAATGTCTAACTTGTTGCTGTCAACAGCCACCAGGAAGCAACTGCTACTCCAAATGGCATCCTTGCAGTAGGTGCTATGATTGTCTCTCAGTTGCTGATCCAGTATTTTAGCATATTATCACAAACGACCCTCTGTAACAAATGGTGTATGTTTAGATCGTGAAGAATGTGCAGTATGGGGGATAGTCAGACCTGTGCAGAGGCCAGCACAAAGCCTACACACTGCTTAAGTCCTGCTTCAGCCCTTGAAAGAGGACGTAAGTGAGACTTAAACAGTGCAGAGGGCTCAGGCTAGCCGTCTGCATGGGGTGAATTTCACTTCATTTTTCCAGTCTTTGGCTTTTTCTGGTCTTAAGCTAAAAAGATGAACAAAAAATGTTTGTCTCTCGATAGCATATAAAGTGACACTTCACTTTGATTTTCCTTATACAGGACATGCTGCCTATGCCGGGCGATCCAACACAGGGCACTGGCAATTACAACATTGAAGATTTTGCTGATTTGGGCATGTTTCCACCATTTTCTGAGTAATTTACAACGCAGACCAACCCTGTGAAATGAAGTTCAACAAAACAATTTCGGTGTGGTTTTGGCTCTGCTTTTCCTGTATTGCATTACCATAGAATCTACTAACAAGAAGTCACGTTTCTCATATTTTGGATAGTGATATAGGAGTTTGCTCTCCCTCCCTTCCGGTGTGTGAGTGCTGATGAAGAAGTTACGCCACTTGGTGGTGGTCATTGACAGATCCATTTTGTATTTTCTTGTCATCTACCTCAGAGATGAAAAACTTTGCTTGATTGTGAAAAATCTCTGAGTCCTAAATATTTGAATGTGAACAATTCCTAATGCTCCCTTTGAATGGTAAATTTAAAATAGATAATGAAGTAACAAAGACTAACAGAGAAAAGGTAAGGTAACGTCCAGTTACAGGGTTTATTGTTCAGATTCAATGCCTTGCTTTGATCTTAAATCTCTGAAAACAGACTCAGTATTCTGATTTCTTTGATTCTTGAGATTTTTAGATCAGTTTGAATGTGAGATTATACAGCATAATATAGTTCTCTCTGACCAGAAAATTCAGCACCTTTTTTCCCCTCTCTTAACCCAGTTAAACTTGAATATGTGTACATTTTAGTACTGTATGTATATCTTGTGCTGTATGATGTGATTTCCTGTATTGGTAGGGTTTTTTTTTTTATATACATATAAAATGGGTCCGTTTCAGAGTATACCGAAAGGGGTGACAATGTATTGCAGAACTTAGATATTGCAGGATTCTGCATCACTTTACTTAGAAATAACACTAATTGGTTAATTCTGGTAATTCTGATTTATGCCATCTAGTTACTTATGCAAGTTGTTATTCTTTTTTTCACTGAATTTATTAAGTGAGACCTATATTTCTATAATTTTCTCACTACCTGGTTTTATTTTATTTTTTGCCTTCTATTATTGCATCCTCCAAAAAATCCTTTTATAAAATTACTCTACAACATATCAAGAAGACTGTTTCAGCACCAGCAGCATTTCCTGTCTGTGAACCCCTTTATCTCTTGTGCAACCTTACATTTGAACAGTTAAAAGAGGTGCCCTGTTACAATAAAGGCATCTAGGCTCATTTACTGAGAGCAGTGAGCTAGTTTGTTTCATGTGCCAAACAATGTGGTTAAAACTAATTTGTAATAGGAACCAACCAGTCAAGCCATTGTCTGCCAAAAACACTGGGGAGTTAACTTGAATTTTCACTTGCATGCTAAACTGCTGAGCATCCACCTACTTCTGTTCAACCCACTGTCTGAGGGTTTCAGTTCACTGGGCGTTTTGGAGACTCAGGCCATCCAGAAGGGTGGCCGGCTTTTTCATGGCTCTGAGTCTTGCTGCCTGGCATAGCCATCAGAAACTTCTAGAATTTCCGTTCCTTTATTTATTTTCTCACATCAGTTGAGTTACAGAGATCTGATCTAAAATGAAGATTTAGGGCCAAATAGCCCCTGCTTGGGGGGAAAAAATCACCCCTGGACAAGAAACTCAAAATTCCCACTTGCTGAGCTTCTTTGAAATTCTTTGTAGGTTGCAGCCCAGCCCCCTTGAAAAAGGGGAAGAGGGTCCAGCCACCTAAACCTGTGGATGCCCTGGAATCCACGCAAATCTCTGGACACCTAAAAGAAGCAAGGGCCACCCACCCAGAGGCCTGGTGTCTCCACACATTGCCAGCCCACCTGCTGCCATTGCCTGGCTACTTGAAGCTACCTCTGAATTCAGAGGTGTCTTCCAGCAGGGACGACTATTGGCATACGCTGTGTCAGCATTGTCTTAGGTGCGTAATCACTGGGGGTTCCTTGGGTGGATGATGCCATGGAGAGCAGCCATCTCCCTAACTCATGGCCTGCTCTGGCCACATGGGTCTCATCCAGAGAGACTTCCGCAGGCTGTCAGACCAAAGCTAGCGGGCCACAGAGACGCTGCTCCCAACCCTAATCATGTGACTGGGGCTTTTCTCACCCTACTCTGCTTTCTGGCATGTCACATAGTGGGGTAAGTGGTCTTCAATGTTCAGTGAGCGTTTTGCCTGCCGTTTGCCTCTTCGCTTCATTCTCCAGGACCAGTCCCCAGCCCCGTGTGCCACTGGAGGGATGGTTTGTGTATGTGTCTTTTTTGCTTGTGTTTTTTAATGAAAACACAATCTAGTTCAAAGCTAGATAAAGAACTGCAGAGGCCCCGGTCTCTGGAGTGTACTTGTCTCAGCAGAGTCATCCTCTTTTAAAAATGGGCACCTCTTCTCCTGCCCCAGGGGATGAGAGGAATACTCAGCTAACTGAGGAAACCATGCACTTAAACTATATTTATTTTAAAACCTGGATATTGATTCTCTTGAAGCTGCCTCTGCCACCCTTCACTCCCATCTCTCACACACTGCAGGGACAAAGAACTGATCAGTGAGTTAGACTAGAAAAGCTCTGCTCCCTGTAGTGAGCATATCCATTGAATTCACTGACCCACACCCCCCCGCCCATAAAAGATGCCTGTATTCTACACATGGCTGTGTGGGTGAGGTGAGACATCTGCAATAGGAAATGATAGTAAAAAGTGAAGTAGATGATCCTGATTCTGTGACAGATCTAACAATGGGGGAAGAAGGGAGTGGCCTAGCAATTTATAGCTCTTTATATAATGCACTGGACATGATCCAGTCAGTATTTTTAAAAATTTAAAAATGAGGATTTCTGTCAAGTGAAAAATGGATTGGAAAACGGGGCTCCTATGTTGCAGTCTACCTGACAGGTTGCTCTGCGTGTATGTATACTTTACTTGTTGTTCCTGAATTCAGTCTAAAATAATGTGTTTATGAAAACTGGTTTTTCCAGCCCAGAAAAGTTTCTCTACATATCACTGTCTTTTTATACTATCAATGTGTAGAAGTAGGCTTATCAGTCAGTATTTGGTAGTACAGTTTGAAGTTCTTTGTTAAAAGATATTCAAGCATGTCTATTTTTTTAAAATACAGTATTACTAGTTTGAAGCCAGTGTGCCCAAGGCATCAGTGCTAGGTCTGTGTCTTGTCTTCTTCCTCCCCATCCCACCCCATCCTTGTGGCCACGAAAGGGAATTACTGTAGTATTAAAGGTTTCAGAGTAGCAGCCGTGTTAGTCTGTATCCGCAAAAAGAACAGGAGTACTTGTGGCACCTTAGAGACTAACAAATTTGTTAGTCTCTAAGGTGCCACAAATACTCTGTTCTTTTTGTAGTATTAAAGGCCAGTCTAGAAGAGTGCAAGGCTTTCACCCACTTCACTTTGGGCCACAGTATGCCCCTGTTTGTATTCTGCTATCCTGGGCCAACGCTTTCTCCCTGTTTCTCCATTCTCCCTAGCTCCCCTCCAGCTGATCCCACCCACAGTATCTTGACATTGTTTTCCCTGTGTTGGAAGGGAAGATGTGGGTGATCTTTTCTGAGGGTGCTGTTACTTTCACGCTAGCAAGAAGGGAGTTCTTAAGGAGCAGTGTGGCTGACAACCTTATTCTTGAGACCAAGTGAATAGGCAAGTCCAGCATTCACTAGTGCTCCTCTACAGTACGTGCTGCCTCCATGCCACTGGCTGGCTCTTCTGAAATATCTTTCTCATTCTAATTCTTGTGGCAGCAAAGGCTGTTTTAGCATAAGTGAAGCTATATTCTTCGTTGTGTGTCTTGATGGTAATAAAACAACTTACATGTATAATGACTGAAGTTGCTAAGTGCATTTTAAAACTGTCCTTTTTTTATTTGTGCAGTTAGCATAACGCCTGTGGTAGGTCAGCTGCCAGCTTGCAGAGTTTGCAGATTTGACATGCAGATTTTTTTCTACCTGCAGACTTGTGTTTTCTGATCAGATTTTATTGCAAACACAGGGTTTCGGAAATCAGTGCGAAATACAGAACTGAAGCTTTTTAAATCAAGTGTGCAAGAAGCTACAAATGATAATGTAACAAGCTGAGTAAGTTACTTCAGCGAGTAAGCTTATAGACTGGGACCATTTTCGTATGCTGAGGCATTTACTTATTCGTTCATATAATCAAGCCTGTTTCCTGACATTAAGTGTTTTACAGGCATGATTGTATTGCGTAACTTGTTAAAGGCACCACTGACAGTGCCTACAATTATACTTTAACCAGATGTGTCCATAACTAGCTTTGTTGCCTTCTTTTTCATGAAGCCCAGTCTGAAACTGTAAATACTTTTTGCAGTACTGCCTTTTTTAACTCCTAATTACTTTTGGCACAGTGTTGTATAGTGTTGGATTTACCCAATTGCTATAACATATATTTTTATACATAGGCGTACTCTTTTTCGAGAGTAATACAGCCACTTAATCATTAATGCCTTATCGGTGTCATACTGCTGTTGCTCTTTGGTTGGTTGGTTTGCAAGGTATCCAGTGGGTTAATTTTTAGGTCAGATATTTTCATATTCATAGCAGTGCTCAAATTGGGATATAGGTGATTGTGCGGTAGCCCCAGTTTTCACTGTTGCCAGTTGTGGAGAGGAAGGGGAATGTATTCCAAAATGGGGAAAAGGAGGGGGAAAAGGTGGGGCGTACCATGACATTTATGGGGGCACTCTCCTACTCCTAACTTGAGCACGTTTTCATGGGTTGACAGCTGCGTGGATATGGACCAGTTTGTTTAGAGTCATGATCTTTTTTTAAAGATAATAAATGCCAAAAAAAGGCTTCTGTTGTCAAGTTAGGCACTTGGTTACTTATCTGTTTAAACTCTTTATATTGCTGTGAAATTGTGCTGTGGATAAAGTGTATTTTGTACTTCTGAATGTTCTATATTTATGACTAACAGTTACAGAATCAGTTGTGTGTATGTATATCTAATAACTGACTTTTTAAATTTCATTAAAATAAAAATGTCATGAGCTGTTATTAATTCATGTCATTATATAAGTAATTGTGATACACTGCTGGCACAAACAGAAGGTTATGATACATCCGGAGCTTTGATATTCATGCTTACAAATCAGATCTTGGTTTTGTAATGTTCAGTATAGAAACACATTTCCACATTTCATAATCCTAGATCGAGAAGACTTAAGCATGTCTTCCTTACATAAATATTGGCCAAAAACTACATTTTTCAACCAGTTCTATTTAAGCTGCTGCAACCTTCATAGAGGACTTTCTGTTGCAAGGGACCCAGCACCAGTGTGAAATGAATCGAGCCTTTTGTGTCTTATACATACTTCAGTCTCCCATTGTCTATTCTCTTTCTTTATGAACAGGTTGGTTAAGCAAGACTCAGAGTTTGTTTGTGCACGAGGGAGCTGAGCAGTGGGTTAATATAGTCATGAACCTTTCGAAAATCATTTGATGCTCATTTTTGTCTAAGAGGATGAGATGGCTCAAGAGATTGATAATGGGGGTTACAGAAACTTATATCTATCTCTGAGCTGGTCTGCACTGAGGGGGGGTCGATTGAAGATACGCAACTTCAGCTACGGGAATAGTGTAGCTGAAGTCGACGTATCTTATTTCGACTTACCTCCCGTCCTCATGGTCCAGGATCGACGTCTGCGGCTCCCCCGTTGACTCCGCTACCGCCGCTTGCCCTGGTGGAGTTCCGGAGTCGACAGGAGCGCGTTCGGGGATCGATATATCGCGTCTAGATGAGACGTGATATATCGATCCCCGATAGATCGATTGCTACCCGCCGATCCGGCGGGTAGTCTGGACGTACCCTCTGAGTCACGAGTGCTCTAGCAGTCCAGGTCAGCATTATAATGAGCAAAAGTTGTGACCATCAGATGGCTGTTCAGCGGGCTTTGTGAAATGAGTTTGGTGATCTCAGTACAATCCCCAATGGGCCAGTGTCCAAACATCTCAACCACAACTGTCATTGCCTGGCCCTTTGGTTCACCAGAGAAAACAAGAAGTGTATACAGACTGAATTACCCTCTCACCACTTGGGCGGTCATCCCATGCTAGTGCTGGGGCATGTTGGTGGGTCAGCATAGAGAAGGGGAAGCTTGCATTGCCACTGCCTGTGTTATACCTGTTCTGGGGAAGAAGCGTCAATAGGGGACTTTCATGAGTGCGAAATTCACACATCAAAAAATGTTTGCTCAGTGTGTTACATCACCTACTGCCATTTCTTAATGGGTTTACATAATTCTTAACAAATAGAAGTGCCTGGAAAGGAAACTTGCAAAAGGTATTTGCAGCAATATCCCTGATAGTGGAAGTTCTTTGCTTGTATTCTTGGCTTCCTCGGTCAGCAGGGCTTTTATTTATGCATGTTCAGAATGTTTGCTCAGGAAGTGTTAGTAATGGATTTAGGGTGGAATTTTTGAAAGCATCTAAGAGAATTAGGCACCAACGGGAGTTGGAACCCAAAGCCCCTTAAGTGCTTTTGAACATTCCACTGTTAATCATTTTCAAGCATAGGCGTGATGAATGAAGTACTTGGAATGAATGGGTAAGCAAGCAGAGTCTGGTATGGTTCGATTTTCCAATAGTACCTCAGTAGCACTGATTTGGTTTTAAATGATATTCGTTTGAAGGGGTAATATAATCCACATTCTTGTTGGTTTAGTAAGATCAGTTGGTCAGAATACAGTACTACCAGAACTTACAAACCTGACTCCCAAACTCATATTTAGACACCTAAATACAAGTGGCCTGATTTTCACAGTTCCATCAATATTGGTGTCATGTTTCAGGAAATATTAGTCCGGCGGGTTCCTCATTCTCTTCTCCGAATTGGGTGTAACTGAGACAAATAAAGGGTGAATTCCTTCATCCTGTATGCACCAGTAGTCTGAGCACTTTCCTGGTAGGAATTATGTGGCAGCATCTTTCTACAAGCCTCTGATTCTGTCCTAGGTCAAATAAAATTGAATCATTTGAACTGTATCAATGGATTTTGGATCAAACCCAGAGGTTGATAGGGCATCCTTTCATTAATTCTACGGAAAAATTACTATCTAATTGTGGACTGACACTAAACACTGGTAAAATACAAAATGTGCCAGTTTTTTTAATTGTCAATCAAAGGCAAACACACACAAAATGCACAAATGCAGGACGGCAATAACCATTATTGCTGCAGCAAAATGTAGAGGTCTAAGTATCTGATTGTGTGCACACTGCAGCCATGATTTGCATGTGCAAATAAAAAAATAAAGCTGCTGTTTAGAACTGTGTCCCAACATACATCTCCTGTATAGGAAACCCCCTTGTCCCAAGTTAGCTTTTGCAGGTAGAAGGTGCTTCTATCCTAGTGCTTATCACAGATTCCCATTTTCAGCTAAGAATGTAGCTTTTAAATAACTGCAACACCCTCAAAAACCAGATGGGTTGAAATAACAGGAGAAAAGTTTGGAGAAGTTGAATTCGTTTGGTGCACCCGACCATCCCCCCAAAATTGTGAGCGGTTCACAGCATTTTTAACCCCATCAGGGTTGCCCATCCCTGCTTGCTACTGCCCTCTTCTCCTTGCTCATGGTCCAAAACAGTTAGTTCTATGCATGGCCTATCAGGCAGGTAGCTTTTGGACTTCAAAATAAAATCATAGTGTAGTATTTTCCACTTAAATCTGGAATTGCTGGCTAGACAGTGAGATGCATTATCTCTAACGAACAAACCTTTCTAAGGCCTCTGCTACTGCTGTGTTTGTGTGGCCAAGCAAATGGCTGAGACCACTGGCTTGCAAAATAAACTTACAGGACAAAGTCTCCCACTGACATAGGCACAACCCACATTGCCTTCAGAGCATGTATCTGAGGGCAGAAATTGGCTCATCATACTTTCAAACATACTTAGAGAAGGAATTAGTGGAATTTATGCCAAAGTCAGACCACCTCTCCTCCTTCAAAACTCTCTCACTTCACGTACCTTTCAACTTACCTAGGCCTAAATGTGGGACAGTGTGTGGCAAAGACCCAAATTGAGAGATACAAAAAATTTACAAGGGCAACAGACCTTAAATGTTGTGGGATTCCTTCCTTAGTGTCAAATGGTTGCTCGCTCTGTCTCATCTCAGGCTACATCTACACGACTAGCTAGGACATTACCCCCTTGGCTAGTAGTGTATACGTAGCCTTAGTGTCGTTGTTCTTTATTTCTGGTGTAAATAGTTCTCAAACCATAGAAGCCAGTGGAAACCAAGTTTGTGTGGAACTTGTGGACCATATTAAGTGATGTTCCTTGAAATGAGGGATGCTTCAGAAGTATCTCACGCCATCCCTTCGCTGTCTGCCTTCCTCCCCAGCTACATGGAGAGAGATTCAGTGAGTGAAGATGTGGAAGGCCCTTAGGGCCATTTTGTGATTGGTCTTTGTGTGTGAGGGCAGGATAATAAGGAGCTTCCCACACTTTGCACACCTGGCTTGAGAGCCAATCACAATTGCAGCCTCTGCACTCATGGACATAAGATCGGCCATACTGGGTCAGACAAAGGTCCATCTAGCCCAGTATCCTGTCTGCCGACGATGGCCAATGCAAGGTGCCCCAGGGGAATGAACAGAACAGGTAATCATCAAGTGATCCATTCCCTGTCGCTCCTTCCCAGCTTCTAGCAAACAGAGGCTAGGGACACCATCCCTGCCCATCCTGGCTAATAGCCATTGATGGACTATCCTCCATGAATGTACAGTATCTAGTTCTTTTTTGAACCCTGTTATAGTCTTGGCCTTCACAACATCCTCTGGCAAGGAGTTCCACAGGTTCACAAGGGCCTGACCCTCTCCATATGTGCTGTGGAGCACCCATTGCTGCAAAGGGGGTGGCTAGAAGAAGAGGCCTCCTGCACCAGCTTGCAGAGCAGGCCAGCCACAATCCCTCCCTGAACTCTCCCAGGGGCAGTGTGGCTCTGCACTGCCCCCAATGCCTTACAACAGGGTTTCTCAAACAGGGGTCGCCGCTTGTGTAGGGAAAGCCCCTGGCAGGCTGGGCCGGTTTGTTTACCTGTCCCGTCCGCAGGTCCAGCCGATCATGGCTCCCACTGGCCGCGGATCCCTGCTCCAGGCCAATGGGAGCTGCTGGAAGCAGCACGGGCCAAGGGACTTACTGGCCGCCACTTCCAGCAACTCCCATTGGCCCAGAGCAGCGATCCGCAGCCAGTGGGAGCCACGATTGGCCGGACCTGCGGACTGGGCAGGTAAACAAACCGGCCTGGCCCGCCAGGGGCTTTCCCTACACAAGCGGCGACCTCTGTTTGAGAAACCCTGCTTTACAAGGTCCGACTAATGATAGCTTCTCTCTCACTGATGCCCAAGCACTGGTGCCATAATGTTTGGCCTTTCCAATCAGCTGGGACTTATCCCAGGTGGCTTCCTCTAATAAATAGCACTTGATCATCAAACTCAGCCCCTGAACATTCACACCTAGCCTGAAAAAGAAAAAAGTTTCCCCTTTTGCTGAAGGATTTCAGGCCCAAAATGTTCAAGTGAAACAGGGCTGGCTCTTATTCCAGAGAGCCTCAATGCTAGAGGATTAAGGGTCTGCAAAGAAAGTTTCTCATAAAGGATTTATTTTGTTTCACTTTAGTTTATCACATTTTTCAACTTCTAAAAAATGGCCTTAAGGACGCATTTAAAATGATGAAATTCCTGCAAAAAACTTTATTTATTGAGAATCTAAAAAGAAAGATCAAAATGGTGCAATGCCATTAAATTATAATTCTGTTGATTACATGAAGGTGCTTAAATTAAAGTGGTATGGAGATAGAATTTGTTCAGCTTCTTAACATATTCTTCGTGGACTTCGCGGTCTGAAGTCAGTGACCTAATTTGGGAGTTAATGGATATTGTTGCTTCAAATTATTTTCGTTCTAAATATGCATCAGATTATGGTAGTTGACCTAAATTTGCAGATCCTGCTGAGGGACTGGGGTTCTGTGCTGACCTACCAAATCTGACCTGGATATATCTTTTGGCTAATGAAATACAGTAGTAAACTTACAGAAGCAAGTATAATGTATAGGAATAAACCTAGGAGAACAACCTAATTCAGTGTAGAGGAGATACTCTGTTATAGAGTATCATAGCTGTGCAGAAGAGCGCTGTGTAAGTTCAAAGCATGTCTCTTTCACCAGTCAGTCTAGTGAAAGATATCTCGCCCACCTTGTCTCATCTATCTATATAGGCATGACACTTTTACAGCAGACTTGCAACATTCTGCATAGCCACTACGCTCAGGCAAGCAATTTCTTTTGACGGGCATGTAAAATTTCATTCATTTTTTCTTCATCGTTGTGATGGTAAAGGGCAGCTGAGCAGATTTTGTGGCTATGCTGGTAAACTGTCATGATGATTTTGCAAGGCTGCTTTAAAGCCATACATTTTGCTGATTTCTACTGCATTGTCATCATCCCTGAGATTACAGTGAGCCACATTAATGTTTAATGTCAGATATTTAAATAGTTAAATCAAGACTCAGCCATCGTAAGGCAGATCATTTGTAATAGAGCTGGAAGTAACAGATTCCAGATTCTTATTTTGTCTTTCTCTAGCGTAGAATTTTTTTTCTACTTGCCCATCTTCCCAGACTGTATGTTACAGAGCCATTCAAGAAGCTGGAGCTAGCTAGCTACAAATCCATTAAAAACTCCTGTTTTCCTGGGTTTCTAAGACTGGGCTAAAGATTCCCTTCAGGCTAAAACTTCCTTGCCATTCAGAGCCACAGCCCAGAAGAAAATGTGTCTCTAGAAACAATGTGGTAAAAGGCTTTTCAGGGTTTTCTTGTTGTTTTAAAATAAATAAACAGGAACCTGTGAGGCTTCAGAAAATCTTTGTTCATAGCTAACAAAATCAGCTTATTTCCTCTTGTATACACCGAGAGATGGGGCTGAACCAAAACCCCACAACACTCACATCATTTGGGCAATGGGGACAGGGGGTGAGGATTTGGAAGCCAGATATTAATTTCACGGCCGGCCTGTGGTCTTAACTCCCACGTGTGTCGAGCTGTTGATCAGCACAGCTGAGGAGTGGTGGAGGCAAAACTAAACCACTCTGGGTATGCCTACTCTGCATGCTGAGCCTAATCTGTCTTGGGTTTGAGCCCAAGCCCACCTTCTGTCCACCCACAAATTGGTCTGATCTGGGTCAGCAAGCACTCAAGACCTGGGTCCTAGGATCTGCTAGGAGGGTGGGTCAAAGCCAAAGTATTGCTGTGACTTAGGTCCAAGCTCTGTCGTTTTTGCAGTGTGGACACAGGTCAAAGCTAAGTCAGGAGAGCTGCACAGTTCAGTATGGATGCGTTAGCATGGCTGTGAGACCAGGTCCAGCAATTGTAAGCCATGCAGTGTGGATGCTCAAGCTCAGGCTTGGAAACATAATCTTGGTCCCATAGATCCGGGTTTATAATACAGTGTAAGCATCTCATTTTACACAGTCTCAGATCCTGAGCCAGGTGAGGAGGCCAAGCCATCTCCTGGAGCAAGTGAGAGCAGCCACAGGGCTGCTTTAACATACACTGATTGGAATGGACCCCAAAGGACTGTTCCGATGGGCAAGGAACAGCTGAGCACATCTCATTCCAGCTCTGCTCCCTCTAGTCCCTGGCATGTCCCTTTCCCATGCCCAGGTGCATTTGACTTTCCTGGTAGTCTGAAGATGGGGCATGGGTATCATGAGACTGGCCATGCTGGCTTTATATCATCCAAGTGCTCGCTCACAGCAGGGCAATCCTCTGAAGCAAAGTGACCTTACAGGGGGTAGATGATCAGGCCCCAAATCCTTAAAATGGCCCCAAACAAAATCCCCTGGAGTTGTAGGGGGGTTTCTAATCCAGATTTGTATTTAACAGGCAAGGCCGATCCACCCCAATCTGTTTTGAGTGGCTATGCTTTTTTATTACTCTTCCAGAGAAGAGAAGATGTATGAAGAAGAAACAAACAAACCAGCTGTAGCTTGAATCAAGTATTTTTCCTGGGTATTGTCCAATAATCCATCAAATAAAATCATTTTTCCAGCACACTAAAACACAAGTACAGCAGTTACCAGCCCTAACAAGAAAGGGAGAAGAAGCAAACAATGAAGGTGATTAGTGGGTTAGAGAACACTTTAGCTGCCAGCAAGCGCCTCCTACAGTTGGATTAGTTAATAAACTGTACTCAGAAGCTATATGGATCGGTTTCCACACAGTTATATAATACTGTCTTTCTGGCTCAGAAATTAAGCCTAATGAATAATCTCCATGCTGTGCTATGCAAAATTGAACACCTGATTCAAAGTTACAAGACTCAGAATAACACTGTCAGGATGGGAGCATACAACCTCAGCCAATGTCATTACAGAGGCCAAGTTCAGCAAAGCTTAGATCCCATTGACCTCAGTATGATTTAGGCATGTGTTTAAATGTTTTTCTGAATCTGGGCCATAATTATAAATGAGATGGGGCTTAATATAACCACAACTCAGAGTTACCGAGTAAGCAATGCACCGGGCATCTGACATACTTGCTAGAGACAATCATTCTGCAGGGAGCACAGCTCGGGAATGAATAAAGAGAATCACACTTGGTAAAACTCGGAGTTGGAACAGTCCAAGGTAGACATCTAGACATCTGTAGTCACTCTGTGGCTTCTGCACTCCCATTGCCTGATGAGTTCACTAGCTTGAGAATTAAAATTTCTAGCACCTTAGTGTGCATTGGTGCTTTTTTCCCTGTTCCTTTTTCTCTCTCTTTGTATCATGTGCATTTCTAGACTAAACTTTGTCACTGAAATGGGCTGGCTCTACAGTTCACAAGAACTTTGCAAAACTGGAGTGATTTTTACATTCTTTTGCTGTAAAGAGGAATGCAAGCATGTTGTGGCAAATGTCCAATCAATTATTTAAATTTGGGCTGGGTTGGTTGGCTGTGATTGAAAGAATGTGTATATGACCAAAGTCCCTGTTCAGCTGAGTCCAGCCTAGGAAAGGTGGGTGTGGAAAAGAATGAAATGGAGCTATTACTGTCCTTCACTGTACAGATTTAGGGATGTATTTCTTACCCTCTGAACCACACATGGGCCCCACTAAGTAAATCCACTCCAAAAAGTTCCCTATTTATAAAGCACTTTGCATCTTCAAAGCACATTACAGACATTAATCTTCACAACATCCCTGTGAACTAAGTAGGTAAATATCATTAACCCTATTTTGCTGATAGGGAAATTGACATGCAGCAGGCTAAGTAACTTGGCCAAGGCTACAAAACAAATCAGTGGCTGACTGGAATTACAACTTGGGAGTTCCTGATTCTTAGATCTATATTCATTCCACTAGACCAACTGCCTCAGAGAATTATAGAACTGGAAGGGACCTTGAGAGGTCATCTAGTCCAGTCCCCTGCACTCATAGCAGGACTAATTGTCTAGACCATTCCTGACAGGTGTTTGTCTAACCTGCTCTTAAAAATCTCCAATGATGGAGATTCCACAACCTTCGTAGGCAGTTTAACCACCCTGATAGTTAGGAACTTTTTTCCTAATGTCCAACCACAACCCCCTTGCTTCAATTTAAGCCTGTTACTTCTTGTCCTGTCCTCAGAGGTTAAGAAAAACAATTTTTCTTCCTCCTTCTTGTAACAACCTTTTACGTACTTAAAAACTGTTATCGTGTCCCCTCTGTCTTCTCTTTTCCAAACTAAACAAACCCAATTTTTTCAATCTTCCCTCATAGGTCATGTTTTCTAGACCTTTAATCATTTTTGTCGCTCTTCTCTGGACTCTCTCCAATTTGTCCACATCCTGCCTGAAATGTGTTGCCCAGAACTGGCCACAATACTCTGTCTGAGGCCTAATCAGCACTGAGTAGAGCAGAAGAATTACTTCTCATGTCTGGCTTACAACCCTCCTGCTAGTACCTCCCAGAATGATGTTCGCTTTTTTTGCAACAGTGTTACACTGTTGACTCATATTTAGCTTGTGATCCACTGTGACCCCCAGATCCCTTTCCGCAGTACTCCTTCCTACACAGTCATTTCCCATTTTGTACGTGTGCAACTGATTGTTCCTTCCTAAGTAGACTGCTTTGCATTTGTCCTTATTGAATTTCATCTTACCTACTTCAGACCATTTCTCCAGTTTGTCCCAATCATTTTGAATTATAATCCTATCCTCCAAAGCACTTGCAACCCCTCCTAGCTTGGAATAATCTATAAACTTTATAAGTGTACTCTCTATGCCATTATTTAAGTCATTGATGAAGATATTGAACAGAACCAGACCCAGAATGGATCCCTGTGGGACCCCACTCGTTATGCCCTTCCAGCATCACTGTGAACCACTGATAACTACTCTCTGGGAATGGTTTTCCAACCAGTTTTGCATCCACCTTATAGTAGCTCCATTTAGGTTGCATTTCCCTAGTTTATTTATGAGAAGGTCATGCAGGACAGTATTAAAAGCTTTAATAAAATCAAGATATACCATGTTTACTGCTTCCCCCTCTCCCCCTCCCCCTTCCCCCATCCACAAGGCATGTTACCCAGTCAAAGAAAGCTATCAGGTTGGTTTGACACGATTTGTTTTTGAAAACAAAATCACCTTATTATCTTCTAGATGTTTGCAAATTGATTGCTTAATTATTTGCTCCATTATCTTTCTGGGTAGAGAAGTTAAGCTGACTAGTCTGTAATTCTTTGGGTTGTCCTTATTTCCCTTTTTATAGATTGGCATTATATTTGCCCTTTTCCAGTCTTCTGGAATCTCTCCTGTCTTCCATGACTTCTCAAAGATAATCGCTAATGGCTCAGATATCTCCTCTCTCAGCTCCTTGAGTATTCTAGGATGCATTTCATCAGGCCCTGGTGACTTGAAGACATCTAATTTGTCCAAGTAATTTTAGCTTTCCCTATTTTAGCCTTTTCTGATCCTACCTCATTTTCACTGGCATTCACCATCAACCTTCTTGATGAAAACCGAAACAAATAATTCATTAAGCACTTCTGCCATTTCCACATTTTCTGTTATTATTTTTCCCGCTCATTGAGTAATGGGCCTACCCTGTCCTTGGTCTCCCTCTTGCTTCTAGTGTATTTGTAGAATGTTTTCTTGTTACCCTTTATGTCTCTAGCTAGTTTGATCTCATTTTGTGCCTTGGTCTTTCTAATTTTGTCCCTACATACTTGTGTTATTTGTTTATATTGATCCTTTGTAATTTCACCTAGTTTCTTTTTGTAAGACTCTTTTTTTTATTTTTAGATCATTGTAGATCTTCTGGCTAAGCCAGTGGTCTCTTGCCATACTTGCTATCTTTCTTACACAGTGGGATAGTTTGCTCTTGTGCCCTTAATAATGTCTCTTTCAAAAACTGCCAAGTGTCTTCTATTGTTTTTCCCTTTAGGCTTGCTTCCCATGGGCTCTTACCTACCAACTCCCTGAGTTTGCTAAAATCTGCCTTTATTTTGCTGTTTTCCCTCCTACCATTCCTTAGAATAATAAAATCTATCATGATCACTTTCACCCAAGCTGCCTTCCACTTTCAAATTCTCAACCAGTTCCTCCCTATTTGTCAAATTCAAATCTAGAACTCTCCCCTGGTAGCTGACTCCACCTTCTGAAATAAAAAATTGTCTCCAATACATTCCAAGAACTTATTGGATAATCTGTGCCCTGCTGTGTTATTTTCCCAACAGACGTCTGGGTATCATAGAATATCAGGGTTGGAAGGGACCTAAGGAGGTCATCTAGTCCAACCCCCTGCTCAAAGCAGGACCAATCCCCAACTAAATCATCCCAGCCAGGGCTTTGTCAAGCCTGACCTTAAAAACCTCTAAGGAAGGAGATTCCACCACCTCCCTAGTGCACCTTCCAGTGCTTCACCACCCTCCTAATGAAAAAGTTTTTCCTAATATCCAACCTAAATCTCCCGCACTGCAACTTGAGACCATTACTCTTGTTCTGTCATTTGGTACCACTGAGAACAGTCTAGATCCATCCTCTTTGGAACCCCCTTTCAGGTAGTTGAAAGCAGCTATCAAATCCCCCCTCATTCTTCTCTTCTGCAGACTAAACAATCCCAGTTACCTAAGCCTCTCCTCATAAGTCATGTGCTCCAGCTCCCTAATCATTTTTGTTGCCCCCCGCTGGACTCTTTCCAATTTTTCCACATCCTTCTTGTAGTGTGGGGCCCAAAACTGGACACAGTACTCCAGATGAAGCCTCACCAATGCCGAATAGAGGGGAATGATCACGTCCCTCGATCTGCTGGCAATGCTCCTACTTATACAGCCCAAAATGCCATTAGCCTTCTTGGCAACAAGGACACACTGTTGACTCATATCCAGCTTCTCGTCCACTGTAACCCCTAGGTCCTATTCTGCAGAACTGCTGTCTACCCACTCGGTCCCTAGTCTGTAGCAGTGCATGGGATTCTTCCGTCCTAAGTGCAGGACTCTGCACTTGTCTTTGAACCTCATCAGATTTCTTTTGGCCCAGTGCTCTAATTTGCCTAGTTCAGGGGTAGGCAACCTATGGCATGTGTACCGAAGGCAGCACGCAAGCTGATTTTCAGTGGCATTCACACTGCCCGGGTCCTGGCCACTGGTCCGGGGGGCTCTGCATTTTAATTTAATTTTAAATGAAACTTCTTAAACATTTTAAAAACCTTATTTACTTTACATACAACAATAGTTTAGTTAAATATTCTAGACTTATAGAAAGAGACCTTCTAAAAATGTTAAAATGTATTACTGGCATGCAAAACCTTAAATTAGAGTGAATAAATGAAGACTCGGCACATCACTTCTGAAAGGTTGCCAATCCCTGGTCTAGTTGAAGTCCCCCATCACCCCCAAATCCTGTGCTTTGGATGATTTTGTTAGCTGCTTAAAAAAGCCTTATCCACCTCTTCTTTCTAGTTAGGTGGTCTGTAGTAGACACCTACCATGGCATCACCCTTGTTTTTTACCCCTTTTACCCAGAGACTTTCTACAAGTCTGTCTCCTCTTTCCATCTCAATCTCAGTCCAGGTGTATACATTTTTAATATATAAGGCAACACCTCCTCCCTTTTTTCCCTGCCGGTCCTTCCTGAGCAAGCTTCTCTACCAATATTCCAGTCATGTGTATTATCCCACCAGGTCTCTGTGATGCCAACTATGTCATAGATGTGTTTATTTACTAGCATTTCGAGTTCTCCCTGCTTATTCCCCATACTTCTTGCATTAGTATACAGGCATCTAAGATACTGATTTGATTTCCCCCCCACCCCAGTTCTGTCTTGTCTCTCCTTTATCCCTGCTATAACAGCCCATGCTCCCCCCCCAAATTCCAAACCTTCTCCCAGGTCTCCATATTCTTGACTTACCTGTGGGCTCATGAGAAACTATGTTTTAGCAGGAGCTAACTAGCTGTGTAAACATGTTGAGAGACAAACTAGAATGCCAAACTGCTAACACTGTGAAGGTTGCTTCACATGAGTCATAGCCTGTTTTATTTTTAGCCAAAAATCCCTTCTCCTCCCCCCTAAATGATAATTTAGCAAATAAACCCCAGGCAAAAATTAAAAACAGAGTAGAGATGTAAAGAAAGGGGGAAAAAAATCAAGACCTCTCTGGTATTCCGGGCTAACAGTGACCTGCCCAAGTTAAATTCCCTTCATCAGTGATCCACATCAGTCCTGCCAGACTGAGCTTTCTGGGCTGGCTTTATATTAATGGATTCTTTCCAGTGATGGATGAACTGATGTTAGGAAGGCAGCTGCTGGAGTCTCGTATACAGAAATGCAGTGCCTTCGAAAAAACCAACTGTCTCCGTCTTCTCAAAGCTTTGTGGCGTATTCACTGTTGGTGTTGAGAAAACACAACTTAGTTGACTTCAATAGAATTGTACTCACTGACTCATTCAGTGGTGATCAGGGGTCATTGGTTCCATTTCAGGGGGAACAAAATTCGAGGCTAATCCATTTTTTCCTTTCTATTTTATAGTGTCTAAGAGTCCTCTGTTTCCACTTCTTTACAGGGGTTCAGGCATGGTCAAATAAAGAAATCCCATTCATTTAAAATGGCTCACAATGAAAATTAAAGCAGTACCTTTTTTAGGAAGCTTTTTAAATGTCAACATAATGGTCAAATTTGAGCCACCCTGATATCCTATTTTTGTGCTTTGCTTACACTGTAGAAATACAAAACTCTGGAACATCCACCATATGGCAAATCCTCCAAAACCAGGGAAGGGTTCTGTTCTGAGACCCAGTGAAGGCAGCAGGGAGGGTCTCACAGCTCCGGCTTCAGCCCGAATAGGAAGGTCTACTTTGTTCTTTTTTAGTCCTGTAGCGCAACACTGAGTCAGCCGACGCAGGCTCTGAGACTTGCTGCCACAAGCCTTGGGTTGTTGTTTTTGTTGTTTGTTTGCAGTGTAGATGTACCCTTAAGTCACCTTGTTCTGCCTATGCATTGTAAACAACATGTCATCTTATGTGCACCATGTGATCCATTCCATATGTACGACAATAATAGCGTGTAATCCAACCCATATGTACAGTAACACCATAGCACAGGGAGGTAAACTCAGGCCAGAGCTTTAGTTTTGAATTGTATTCCTATTCTTGATTTAAATCAGACCCTAATACTATTGCAACATGGTTTTTATAATGAATTGCTGCTGTTTTCTAGAAGTAGTAAAAATAACAAGAGGAAGTACAGCCAGTGCCAGGAGTACAATGCTATAATGTACACACATTACATATTATAATTTAATGGGGGAGAAATGTATATTGATATTCTTAATTTGGTGTTTTCTTGGTTTTTTTGGTGCCTTTTATGAGCATTAAAGCTCGTTTCTCAATTTCAAACTATTCATATATAGGGAGAGACCATTTCATCCTCCAGCAAGATGCAGCCACTTCTGGGGTGGGTTGTGGCTATTAGAAGAGTACCAAAAGCATTGGTTTTTAAATAAGAAATGAAAAAGAAACTTACAGCTATATTATGGTTTACCTCAGTGTCCTGTGGGTGCCTTCTCAAGATTTATTCTTCTTCCTGGCTCCACTTTCCTTATTTTGGATATGTTCTCTCTTCTAGCCCAGTGAGTAATCCAACTCAATGAATTTAAACGCATCAGAAAGATGGCTCGGCTAGAGGCACAGTGAGCCCTAGCAACATGTTACAGCAAAAACATGTTGATTCAGCAAAGCACTTCAGCACATGCTTAAATCCATCCCTATTCAGCAAAATACCTCTTAAGAATGTGCTTAAGTTTTCAATGAGATTTAAGCATGTTCTTAATGTTAAGTGGTTAAAAAGCAACAAAGAAAAGAGCAGCATTATTTTTGCTATAAATTCAAATTAAAATATAATACATGAAGGCAAGCAAGTGCATGTTGACAAAATGTACAAGTGCTTATGTACAAATGCTAGAAGTCTAACTACTAACTATATACTAATTATTGGTTGAAACTGTAGTAAAGAACAAAATTATCAGACACAGAGATGAACACGATATGTTGGAGAAGAGTTGACATGACTTTTGTAAAGGAAAATCATGCCTCACCAATCTATGAGAATTCTTTGAGGGAGTCAACAAACAGGCAGACAAGGGTAATCCGATCAATACAGTATACTTGGACTTTCAAAAAGCTTTTGCTTTCTTAAGCAAAGTAAGCAGTCATGGGATAAGAGGGAAGGTCCTCTCATGGCTCAGTAACTAGTTAAAAGATAGGAAAGAAAAGGTAGGAATAAATGGTCAGTTTTCACAATGGAGAGACATAAAAAGAGGGACCTGTGCTGTGCCATATATTCATAAATGAACTGCAAAAAGGGGAGAACAGTGAGGTGGCAAAATTTGCAGACAACACAAATTACTCAAGATAGTTAAGCCCAAGGCTGACTGCAAAGATTTATAAAGGGCTCTCACAAAACTGGGTGACTGGGTGTCAAAGTGGCAGATGAAATTCATTGTTGATAAATGCAAAGTAATGTATGTTGGAAAGAATAATCCCAACTATACATACAAAATGATGGGATCTAAACCAGTGGTTCTCAACCAGGGGTACATGTACCCCTGGGAGTATGCAGAGGTCTTCTGGGGGGTACATCAGCTCATCTAGATATTTGCCTAGTTTTACAACAGGCTACATAAAAAGCACTAGAGAAGTCAGTGCAAACTAAAATTTCATACAATGATTTGTTTATACTGGTCTATATACTATATCCTGAAATGTAAGTACAATATTTAAGGACATAAGAACGGCCATACTGGGTCAGACCAAAGGTCCATCTAGCCCAGTGTCCTGTCTACCGACAGTGGCCAATACTAGGTGCCCCAGAGGGAATGAACAGAACAGCATCAAATGATCCAGCTGTCGCCCATTCCCAACTTCTGGCAAACAGAATTGATTTATTTGATCCAATTGATTTATTTTATAATTATATGGTAAAAATGAGAGAGGCAGCAATTTTTCAGTAATAGTGTGGCTGTGACACTTTTGTATTTTTATGTCTGATTTTGTAAGCAAGTAGTTTTTAAGTAAGGTGAAACTTGGGGGTATGCATGACAAATCAGCCTCCTGAAAGGGGTACAGTTGTCTGGAACCACTGAGCTAAACTAAGTGTTACCACTCAAGTAAGAGATCTTGGAATCATTGTGGATAGTTCCCTGAAAACATTGGCTCAATATGCAGTGGCAGTCAAAAAAAAAACAAAACAAAATAAAACAAAAACCACCCTAACAGAATGTTAGGAACCATTTGGAAAGGTATACATAATAAACAGAAAATATTATAATGCCCCTATATACATTCATGGTATGCTCACACCTTGAATACTGGGTGCAATTCTGGTTGCTTGAGCTCAAAAATGGTATATTAGAAGTGGAAAAGGCGCAGGGAAGGGCAGTGCAAATTACTAGGAGTATGGAACGGCTTCTATACAAAGAGAGATTAAAAAGACAGGGACTGTTCAGCTTAGAAAAGAGACAACTAAGGGGGGATATGATAGAGGTGTATACAATCATAAATGGTGTGGAAAAAGTGAATAGGGAAATGTTATTTAGCCCTTTCCATAACACTAGAACTAGGAGTCAACTGATGAAATTAACAGGCAGCAGGTTTAAAACAAACAAAAGGAAGTACTTCTTCGCACAGCACAGTAAGCCTGTGGAACTCATTGCCAGGGGATGTTGTGAAGCTCAAAAGTATAGCTGGGCCCAAAGAGATTAAGCTTATGGAGAATATGTCTGTCAATGACTATTAGCCAGGATAGTCAGGAATGCAATCCAACGCTCCAGGTGTCCAATAAACCTCTGATTGCCAGAACCTGGGACTGCGCAATAGGGAATGGCTTACTCAAAATTGCCCTGTTCATTCCCTCTGAAGCACCTGGCACTAGCCACTTCCGAGACAGGATACTGGGCTAGATGGATCATTGATCTGACCCAGTCTGGCTGTTCTTATGTTCTTAGTTCACCTTTGAATGCCTTGCCCTTGGCCATACTGCAAATTAGAACCAAGGTCACCATCTTTTGCTCCTACCAGTAGGTATTACTGCCTTGCAACTAAGTAGAATTTATAATCACTAAATGTATGGGATTCAGGATATATTATTAATGCAGTTAACAAGTAACTGAGTTTCAGTGATTGTGCTATGTGTATTCTGGCTCTTCTAAGACAGGTGAGTACATTATCCACAAGAGCAGATTGCCACTGCACATTTCAGCTTTTGGAGTTTTCTAGCAGTCATGTTATTTTTTATGTTGTTTATCAATGTAGCACAGTTCATCTAAATATGATGTTGAGGTCCCCCTCTACTTATGAGTGGCTTGGTTTCCATTTGTGTTCAGTTTCTACGTTGTTGATTGGAAGGTAAAAATAAGTAATTTACAACAGATTGGTATTTGTCAACATGGGATTCCCAATGTCCATTGGAAAAAGAAGAACAGGAGTACTTGTGGCACCTTAGAGACTAACAAATTTATTAGAGCATAAGCTTTCGTGGACTACAGCCCACTTCTTCGGTGGGGATTTTTTTCAGACTGCAGTCAGAGCGAGAGAAAGAACCAGGTGAAAAAGGAGCTAAGTCCAAGCAACACATGAGTGCAAACAGTGCTGACTCATAATAAAATAAATGGTGTCTAAAATGGCAGGTGTGTAAATAAAGCAGCAATACCTGATGCTCAAGGGAAACACGTTAGGGTATAATATAGTGAAAATAAAAATAAAAAGTGCCAAACCTGAGAGCAGGTTGTTTTCTCACAAAGCAAGGCGCAGTTAGGGAAATCAAGTGGCTAATTACTTTGTATCTGGGTTTCCTGTTTAGGTCATCCCAACTCATGGTTTACCTCCCTCATGCCCCTTTTTCTGATTGTTCAGCTGAATCAGGCAAGTAGGATAGGGCCCCTCGGGTATAGATACAGGAAAGGGAACTGCACAAGTATAGAGGGAAGTAGGCAGAAGTCACAGAAGGTGGCTAAGGAAATTGCAAAGTGTTTGATTCCCAAAATGACTTGGTAACAAATGGATATTTATTAATGGTTTTAGCTGTGGAGTGACACTGCATATAACCGCCCTAGACATAGTGTATGGACTTTTTTTTTTTTTCATTTGCTATATCTGAATAATCAAAATAAGAGCCAATATTCTGCTCTGTTATACTGGTATAAATCCAGAGGAAGTGCATTGGGCCAGTTACTCAGCTGGAGCTATGCTGATTTATGCTGGCTGAGGAGCTGGTCCTCTGACGTTAGCTGAGTAACTTTGTGAAACTCTGTGATGGGGTGTCCACCCCACACAAGCCATGAGCAGGTTAATGTGGGCCAGAAAGGGCCAATTAACCTTAGATGGCCACCTAGAGGGAACCAGGACTTGATAGGGTCTAATGGCAGATGAAGCCCACCTGCGGGAGGAGCTAGGCTAGGATTATGAGCCAGGAAGAAGCTATAGAGAGGGAGTTGTCAGTCACACTCTGGGAGTAGAATGGTGGTAAGGAAGGCATTTGAGGGGGAAACTGAGCCCTGGGCTCCTAGCCCTGAAAGAAGGGTCAACTCAGAGAAGTTATGGGGGAGAAAGCCTGAGAAGGCAGGTTAGGAAGAAGCCCAGGGAAACAGCAGCTATGAGTGGGACTGGGCAGAGCTTAGCTGCTGGTTACAAGGTCCCTGGGTCCCTCAGTGTAGAGGGAGGGCCTGGGTACTCCTACTAGCCACTGGGAAAGTGGCATGGGACCTGGAGATGTGGAACAAAAGACCGTCTGAGGCAGCATTTGGACAGTTTGTCTGGGGGGACAACATAGTGATATGACTGGAGGGCAGAGTCACAAAGAGGGAGCACCCTTAGTCACAGCGAGGGAGAGGGACCACAGTGCCAACAACTGATGGAAGGTGATGCCAGCTAAGGCGAAACCTAATTTCCAGACCTGGCACAAGGAGGTGCACCTGAGGTGTGTGGACCCCTTGACCGGCCCCTGTTTAACAAAGAACTTATCTCGTTAGACAGACCTCCCACTTGGTAAACCAACTCCCAATGAAGTTGGTTCTAGCCCATGAAAGCTTATGCCCAAATAAATGTGTTAGTCTCTAAGGTGCCACAAGGACTCCTCATTGTTTTTGCTGATACAGACTAACACGGCTACCACTCTGAAATAACTTAGTGTGTGTTTAACTGCAAGTAAATGCTAAAGTCCCATTGAAGTTGACTTATTGAACTCGGGCCTGAGAGGAGGCTTTGGCCCAATGCCTCCAGTGTGTGTTTGTTTTGAAAACGTGCCTTCCTGAAGGACTACATGGGATGGGAAAACTAAAAAAATCTCAGTGCTTTTTTCAAAGCATGACGTAAAAAAAAAAAAAATCCCCAAACTAAAACTTGGCTACTGTAGTAGAGCAACAAATGCTACTGAGGGCCTGATTCTTGGCCCAGATCCAGTGGCAGAAAGGGGACGAGAGGCGGGCTTGAACAGCCAGCTTGGTATCCCCCCGAACAGCCCAGGCCACCCTCTTCTGGACCCCAGGCATATGGTCCTTTCTAGGGTGAAACGAGTCAGGAAGTGAGGAGGTGATTACCGGGTGCTGTGTGTGTTCCAGTAATCTTGGGCCAATGGAATGATTCTAACATGTACAAGTTAGAGCGGCCTTGGGGCACCTATGTAATACAAATAATAATCAGCAGTAATAGGTAATATTGTCTTTCTATAGCTTTCAAGAAAATACTGTGGGCCAAGTCAATGAAGTTCCAAGAAGGTTAAGTTTGACCATCTGTTGCCTTCATGTGGTATCACAGCCTGTGGGCTGTGCATATTCTGGAGACAAGTGAACAAATACAAAGTCCCTGATGTGATGTTAAAGCTCATTTGACTTAATTAAAAACAGAAACTGAATGGCTATAAATCATCTTCTATCCCTGTCCCTCATTATTTTTGTAGACCAGTGGCAACTTACTATGAGCATATTAAACCAGTTAGTGGAATTCCCAGTCCTAGGGCTGGACTTTTTGGACCACAGGATAGATTCTAGCCAGAACCCACTCAAAGTGACTTCAAAAGAAGCCTCCACAGTTAAGCCAGTAGCAAATATTCTAAGGCTTTCTCCAGCTTTGACTAGAGTCCTTGTAAAATGCTGTGGAGCCAATCCTTGTCATCGGTGATACGGCTGGGAGAACCACATGCATAGTCGCAGGGCCAGCGCAACCCATTAGGCAACCTAGGTGGTTGCCTAGGGCACTACAATTTGGGGGGCGGCAACCGCGGCGGTATTTCGGCAGCGGGACCTTCAGCTGCCTCTGTGGGGGGCGGCATTTCGGGGCAGGATCTTCCGCCGCCTAGGGTTGCAGAAAAGCTGGCGGCGCTCCTGCACAGACACCAGGGAGCCACTAGATTTAAGCCTTTTTTATTACATATTTGTACAAAAGCACTTCAGTTCTAATTAGGGGAGGCTAAAATATCCACCTTGTTGCCCTTCTCCAGACAGATAATTAGAGATGGGCCAATTGGTTCAAATATAAGAACCAACCTGGAACCTTCATTCAAAATTCAAACCATTTTTTTTTCTTTTGGAAATTTAAATAGGTGGCTTTGCACTTTCTTTTCCTTTCTCCTTGTCATGCACCTGCCACTCTGTGTCTTGGTGTCTGTTGGGACTGGAATATAAATGGTTCAGTTCCGTGAGAGTGGCTACTCTGGTAGAATTTCTGACCCTCTACTATCATGAAGCTGGAGGGGAGGGGGGGAAATTTATTCTTGTGAGGTTTTCTGATAATATGATCTGAACCACCTTATTTATTATCACCTCTTATTCATCTGAAAGTAGGATACTGCTGACCTCTTCATCCTAGAACTACTGTTTACCTCTGCTATGTTTAGCTCTTCACCTACAATGACAGTCAACAGGGTGAACTACAGCACATTAGTCCCATGTGGAGATGTTGGATGCCCCCAAAGACTGCCTTATCGATCAGAGGATGCTCAAAGAGTGGTGTAGCTCACATCCTTCTTCTTGGTCAGTGGCCAAGTCCCCACTAGCAGGCCAAGTGGTGGGAGACCTCAGCATAATTAGTCATAGACTCATAGACTTTAAGGCCAGAAGGGACCATCACGAGTATCTAGTCTGACCTCCTGCACATTGCAGGCCACAGAACCTCACCCACCCATTCCTGTAATAGACCCCTAGCCCCTGGCTGCATTACTTAAGTCCTTAAATCATGATTTAAAGACTTCAAGTTACAGAGAATCCACCATTTACACTAGTTTAAATCTGCAAGTGACCCATGCCCCATGCTTCACAGGAAGGTAAAAAACCGCCAGGGTCTCTGTCAATCTGACGTGGGAGAAAACTCCTTCCTGACCCCAACATGGCAATCAGTTAGACCCTGAGCATATGGCAAGACCCACCAGCCAGACACCTTAGAGAGAATTCTCTGCAGTAACTCACAGCCCTCCCCATCTAGTGTCCCATCACCAGCCATTGGAGATATTTGCTGCTAGCAGTCACAGATCAGCTACATGCCATTGTAGGCAATCTAATCACAGCATCCCCTTCATAAATTTATCAAGCTCAGTCTTGAAGCTAGTTAGGGTTTGTTTGGTTTTTTTTTTTTTTTTTTTTGCTCCCACTGCTCCCCTGGGAAGGCTGTTTCAGAACTTCACTCCTCTGATAGTTAGACACCTTCATCTAATTTCAAGCCTAAAGTTGTTGATGGCCAGTTTATATCCATTTATTCTGGGGTCCACATTGGTGCTTAACTTAAATAACTCCTCTCCCTCCCTGGCATTTATCCTTCAGATGTGTTTATATAGAGTAATCATATCTCCCTTCAGCCTTCTATTGGTTTTTAGACTAAACAAGCCAACCTCTTTGAGTCTTTTCTCATAAGATAGGTTTTCCATTCCTGAGATCATCCTAATAGCCCTTCTCTGCACCTGTTCCAGTTTGAATTAATCTTTCTTAAACATGGCAGACCAGAACTGCACACAGTATTCCAGATGAGGTCTCACCAATGCCTTGTATAATGGTAACAACACTTCCCTATCTCTACTGGAAATACCTCACCTCATGTATCCTAGAACTGCATTAGCCTTTTTCGTAGCCATATCACATTGGCAGCTCATAGTCATCCTGTGATCAACCAATACACTCAGGTCTTTCTCCTCCTCTGTCACTTCCAAATGATATGTCTCCAGCTTAAAGCAAAAATTCTTGTTGGTAGTCCCTAAATGCATGACCTGGCACTTCGCATTATTAAATTGCATCCCATTTCTATTACGCCAGTTTACAAGGTCGTCCTGCTCATCTTGTATGATATTCTGGTCCTCCTCATTGGCAATACCTCCCAACTTTGTGTCATCCACAAATTTGATTAGCACACTCCCACTTTTTGTGCCAAGGTCAGTAATAAAAATGTGAAATAAGATTGGTCCCAAAACCTATCCCTGAGGAACTTCACGTGTAACTTCGCTCCAGCCTGACATTTCACCTTTCCGTCTGACCCATTGTAGTCTCTCCTTTAACTGGTTTCTTATCTGCCTTTCAATTATCATATTAAGCCCCACTTTCTCCAATTTAATAATTTCCATGTAAGACTGTATCAAATGCCTTACTGAAATCCAAGTAGATTAGCTCTACTGCATTTCTTTTGTCTAAAAAATCAGTTATCTTCTCAAAGAAGGAGATCAGGTTGGTCTGGCAAAACCATGTTGTATGTATGTTATCCCAATTGCCATTCACCTGCATGTCCTTCTTTCTCTTTCAAAATTTTTTTTCAAGACCTTGCATACAATTGACTTCAAACTAACAGGCCTGTAGTTTCCTGGATCAACTTTCCCCCCCCCACTTTCTTAAAAATAGGTAGTATAGTAGCAATTCTTCAGTCATATGGTACAACTCATGAGTTTACACACTCACTTAAAAATCCTTGCCATTGGGCTTGCAATTTCATGTGCCAGTTCCTTTAATATTCTTGGTTGGAGATTATCCAGGGCCCCCGATTTAGTCCCATTAAACTGTTTGAGTTTAACTTCCACCTCAGATGTGGTCATTAATTTACCTCCGTATTTTTGTTCCCATTAACCACCCTGCCAATACCTCTAAGCTCTTCATTAGCCTTATTAAAAACTGAGGCAATGTATTAAAAACTGGGTGCTGGGCCATGCCGACATTATCTTTAATCTGTACCCCATCCTTGGTGCTTAGCGGTCCCACTTCTTCTTTCCTTGTTTTCTTTTTATTTCTATTTATTTATTTATTTATTTATTCATTTATATGGCTGTAGAATCTTTTACTATTGGTTTTAATTCCCTTTGCAAGGTCCAACTCTGCTTGGCTTTTGGCAGTTCTGACTTTATCCCTACACTTTCTGACATCCAACAGGGACTTTGCCTTGCTGATCCTTCCCATCTTCCATTCCTTGCAGACTTTCTGCTTTCTCTTAACCACCTGTTTGAGATGCTTGCTCATCCAATCTGGCCTGAAGTCCTTCCCTACAAATTTTTTCCCCTTGCTTGGGATGCAGGCTTCAGATAGTTTCTACAACTTTGACTTAAAGTAATTCCAAGCCTCCCCCACATTCAGATCCTTGAGTTCTTCAGTCCAGTCCACTTTCCTAACTAATTCCCTTCATTTTTTAACATTAGCCCTTTTGAAATCAAGAACCCTAGTTGCAGACTTATTTTTGTTTATCCGTCCATTTAGTTTAAACTGAATAAGCTCATGATCACTCGAACCAAAGTTGTCTTCTACAACCAGTTCTTCTGTGAGGTCCTCACTACTAACTAATACCAAATCTAAAATGGCATCACCTCTTTTTGGATCGGTGACTATTTGATGAAGAAATCTGTCAGCTAGTCACATGCATCAGCCAATGTATATTGACAAAGCAAATACCTCAGGATGGTTTGAAAATGGATTTCCCCTGGGGAAATGTGAATTTATTAACCCAGCTGAGGTAGAAATGGTCCTAAGCCACCATGTTTAGATCCAGCTCTGGGTCTGGCTTTACATCTCCAAAATTCCAAAGGTATTCAGAGCCAGGACATCAGTTCAGCTCTTTATGGAAGTGAGGGACAGCTGTAACATTTGGCTTCAGATCTGGATGTCCCCGAAGTTCAGGCTTATTTTGCTCTGGGATTTTGATTTGGGGCCATCTCTCACCTAAATCAAAGCAAATCTGATTGATCTCTCTAAGGTAAAGAGTGGGTGATGTCTGTTTATTTTATTGGTTACAACCTGTACCTGTAACTCAGGTAGGCATATGAGCAGCATGTACAGTCTGGATACTTCCTAGATGCAGTGAAGGAGAGCTGGTGGCTCCTCAGAGAAAATAATACACCCATGAAGTTTTATTTCATTGAAATGATTACTATCTGCAGTCTCAGCCTCAGGAAACTAGGTGTTGACTGCATAAGAAAGGGGGGAGGGAAATGGATAAAATGGCATGGCCCATGAAGGAAAGAAAGCACTTCAGAAAGGAAATGAAATAAATTCCATGAAAAGTTGAACATTCAGACTTTGCTCAGACCTCATTACCATCTGACAGCACTGTGCCCTGATCTTAAGCTGCAGTAACACTGGAGCTGTCTAGTTTTGCAAAGAGTAGGTAAAATCCAAAAAGTGTGGATGCCCCTTTTGGATCTCAAGCCATTTCTCACTCATGAGTGAGCGATTGTTGGTAACAGTCATTACAAAAGTCATCACACACTGGATGTCAAGTATAGTATAAATTACAGAGGGACCTGATGGCTTGGCCCATTTATTTCACTACTCACTTGAGTCAGGTGGCGAAATCTTTCCCTTAGTTGGTGTAGGAACAAGTTTGCAGAATGGCTGACGAAAGGACAATACTTAACACTCAATACGCTTCGTAGGGGTTTTTTCCCTAAAGGATATTATAAAGCAGCTGCCAATGTTCACAAGGGTAGTAGAAGATGATAGCAACTATTCATGTTTATCAGAGCATATAAACCCCGGAGACCTATTCTCCCTCCAGAGGATGCAAGCTCAATGGGAGTTTCTTGTATCCTGAGATGGGCTGAAACTGATCAAATTCTAGGCAGCCCCCCACAGCCCTTTCAGAACTTTTTGTACCAATTGATTAGTTTTCCTGAATTAAACAACCTTAAAAAAAATGCAGCAGTCAGAGTGAAAGAGGAAGTTCAGAGGAGAGGATGAAGCTCAGAGAAAAGAAACATAAGACAAAGAAGCGCCTGGGTTGGGAGATCCAGCCAAACCAGCTGTCAATCCAAAAATATGTTCTATTTATTTTACTCCTCACAAACAATTAGTCATCTATTTATTTTACAAATATGTTTCTGCTGTATTGAGTCATTTCGTTGGGGAGAAAAATAGGGTTGGGTTTCTTCAATGTTTTTATAATGAAATATCCACATTAAAAAAAATATTAAAATCGAGAGATTTGCAAACTTCCTCTGGATTCCCTCTTTGATCATATAAACAGGTGCCCATATTGGGTGGCCTATGCAAACTCGCAGAGAAAGTTGTAATACCTGCCAAAGCATTAAAAGTTGATTGCATTTTCACTGTAGTTACACAGGGAGACTGATACATTTTCCAGCTCCTACACGTCACTTGTATCAGTGAGACATGCCTGTGTGCTTGCCAATGCGCTGACCTTTTGCCTAGTTTACACAAAGAAACTGTTTGGCAGCAATTGCTAATTTACCAAGCTGCGAGCCGTTACAGTGTGGTGTACTGCGGGCAATACTGGCTATCTGCCCCAATGCCTAAATGTCACTGAATGCCATTGATCTTGGGAAGGGTTCTGGTAAATAAAGATCGGCTTCGGAGCTCTTTATCTCTGAGCTACAACTGCAAAGCTGAGAATAAAACATTTGAGCCATGAGCTTTGGCTGTAAAATTAGAAGCCTGCAATGATGCCAGTTTACTAGACCTTAGTGTATAATCATAAGTAACAAAAGAAACAAGGAGCCATGTCAGAAACAGAGCCAAGAAATGTGCAGTGCAGTAAAAATGTGCAACATGATGTTAAAAGTGCGCTCTGCCTTTTTAGAATTATACAAAAACCAACCAAGTTAGTAGAAAAATAAATAAGAAAACCTTTGAAAAATCCCAGTTCCATCACTCAAAATCATTGCATACGTTCCCAGGAGCGGCGCCAGGGTTTTTGCAGCCCTAGGCGGCAGCGCTCCTCCTCAAAGCATTCGGCAGCGGGGGTCCTTCCGCTCCGCGGCTTTGGGGCGCTTCAGCGGCGGGTCCCAGAGCAAGTGAAGGACCCGCCACCGAAGCGCCCCAAAGACGTGAAGCAGAAGGACCCCCGCCACCGAATTGTCGCCGAGGACTGCAAAATGCTGCCCCGCAAATCCTGCCGCCCTAGGCGACCGCCTAGGATCACCTAGTGGAAGCGCTGGCCCTGTACATTCCTCCTACAGTGGCAAAACTCCCGTTCACCTCAATGGGGCCAGCATATCACCCAGTGGACCTTGTTTGTTGGGAAAAAATTCACATCCTGGATCATAAGACACATTGTTCTCCAATTTACAAGTGTATCTTCAGGAGGAGTTTGTACACTGTGTGGTCTTTTACTTGTAGCCCACAGTGTATGTATAGTGACAAATTTTACTTTTGGGTACAACAGTGTACATTAGCTTAATTCCAATAGAGTGAATGGAGTCACTCTGGGTTTCTATGGGTTTATCTCACAACGATATTTGGCCCCAAATAATCATGCCACACAGTAATAATGATCATTAACTCAGTGGGTGGAAAAAGAAAGGAAGATCTCACTGTGTTCTAATAAATGGCCTGATGAACATCAGAAGGAAGCTACTGCCCCAGGAGACTTGTAAATGATGTGCTGTGCCATGCATGACGTATGCATGCCTCTGCCCATGTCCCAGTTTTCTGTCTTCATCACCTTCCTTTCTTTTGTATCAGATGTTGACTGTGCTAACAATCAAGTACACTTTGACCTATAGTCTTGTGCAAGGTCTGGTAACATCCGGAAACAAAGTATCATCAGACTAGTTAAAAATCAAATAATATTCTGAAATGCTAACATTGAAAATTCAGCATGTAGTTAATCCGTCAATACCAGACATTTGGACTGTGCAGTCTGTCTTACTGTAAAGTGACTTAATATCAAAACACAAGAACCCATTATCAACAAAGTTCTAGTGTTTTGCATGTTACTTTTTAAAAAATACAGTACACTGGTGAGTAATTTCCTCAAGCTATGACATCAAGTGGCTGTTTTTCCTAACATATTGTTTGTTTTGATGAGTAGCCTTTAGGTGAGTATTCATGTATCAACTATTCTCTTCCTTTGTGAATTGTGGTTTTCTGCCCAGCAGTAAATCCAGTTTCCAAGGGTAATCGGGAAACCAACTCCTTCCAAACTACGCAAAAGATCTACTGCATTTCCTGCATCTTTTATGTCTCTAATGCTAGTGGTTGAGTAATAGTTGGAGACATCAGTGTCTTCCATAAAGAAATGTGCTGACAGTTGTTGCACAGAAGTTCATAAATTAATCTTTTAAAAAAAAAATCTTTTGTGAATGGTATGAGACTGTAATGAAAATCTCTTCCATAAAGGCTTATTCTTTATAATAGCAGGATGCATGCTTCTATTTATGCATGGAATCATATTGTTTTCCAGCCACTCTATGTGCTGTTCTCCCTGTCAGTATTGCGCATATAACTAAGTCATTGTTTATATCCAGATTTCGTATACAGTATAGACTTTCTGATAACTTCTGCGTAAAAGAAAAATATCTCGGCAATAATCTAGCATGATCTGTAACTTTACTGGGTACAAAGGCTAGGGTGAAATTAGGGAAAAGCAAATGATAAAAGATGTATTGTTCTATTACTGTTAGCAAAGCAATGTATATTTAGGGTCACACATGCCCCTGATGGATGTTCAGAATGTGTCTTGACATCAAATATCGGCACTGGTTCTGCAGTCCTTTTGCTAACAAATTCCCAGTTATCTAAACGGTAGTCACATGGAGCAACAGCAAGATTTAGCCCACAGGGTTCTGGATGTGGATTGAGGGGATATTATACCCCCAGTTAATGATCCGCTGGAATTCTGCCATCCTCCAAAATATAAATGTAGCAACATTAATGTTGATGACGGTGGCTGCTTCCCTACCTAGATTAATTTATATATTTCATGGCTGTCTTCTTGTCTAGGTACGTGGGTTTCTTTACATCAGGCTGTACTAATGAATGTGGAGCAGATTCTGGGCTCATTTGCACCAGAGTCAACCCAAAGTAACTCTTCTGAAGTCAGTGGAGTTACCCTGGATTTACACCAGTGTAACTAGGATCCAAATTTTCCCCAGAATAGCTACCTTTGGGCTCCCCACAAGCCCCAGGTCAGGCAACTGCTGAGCTGACATCCTTCTAGAAGCAATTAGCTTTTCAATCATCTTTGTATTACAGGAATTTATTTCCTTTAATATTGTTTAAGCTGTAAGATATGACAGGCGGTGCCTGGTGCATGGGATCATCTCATGCCTCAGGATTTTGAGAGGCTGTCAGGCGAAGCTGATAGCCTCCCTCATGACCTAAGGATGGTATTATCTCAACACAGCTCTGTTAATAAGGGACTGGCAGGGGGGTGGGGCACACACAGGGTGACCAGACAGCAACTGAGAAAAAGGGGACAGGGGGTGGGGGGGTAATAGGTGCCTATATAAGAAAAAATCCCAAAAAACTGGACTGTTTCTATAAAAATGGGATATCTGGTCACCCTAGGCACACAGCATTGCCAGTGATGTCATTGGGAGTGGCACACATGGACCAAGAGTATGATACGGCCCAAGTAAATTCACTGTGATATCAGAGGTTTCTATTTGAAAACAGTGTTTATGGATCTTGAGCTGCATTTCTGTTTCATTCAGCCACTAGAACAGGAGTGGCCAACCTATGGCTCCGGAGCCACATGCAGCTCTTCAGAAGTTAATCTGCGTCTCCTTATATAGGCACCGACTCCGGGGCTGGAGCTACAGGCACCAACTTTCCAATGTGCCGGGGGGTGCTCACAGCTCAACCCCTGGCTCTGCCACAGGCCCTGCCCCCACTCCACCCTTTTCCGCCCCCTTCCCTGAGCCTGCCATCTCCTCACTCCTCCCTGCTCCCCCCAGAGCCTCCTGCATGCCACAAAACAGATGAATGGGAGGTGCAGGGAGGGAGGGGGAGGCGCTGATTGGCGGGGCTGCCAGTGGGTTGGAGACGCTGGGAGCGGGTGGCGGGAGCTGTTGGGGGGCTGCTGATGTATTACTGTGGCTCTTTGGCAATGTACATTGATAAATTCTGGCTCCTTCTCAGGCTCAGGTTGGCCACCCCTGCACTAGAAGCAGCACAATAGCCACACCCTGTGAGGTTAACATACTCCATAAGCTGAGCCATCAGGCTTATTTTAGACTGTCTTGAGCGAGCCCCACGCCTCAGAAACTGTGGGTCAAATTCCAGTCTCAGTTACACCAGTGTAAATCCGAAGTATCTCCACTTCAGTCAAATGAAGTTAGTGGTAAAAGTGAGATCAGAATGGGCCAAACACATTTTGGTGGAAGCAGCTATCGCTCCCATTAAAGTCTTTGGGTCAAATTCAGCGGGGATATAACTAGTGCTGTAAGGTACAGGTGCAAGGGTCAGGAAAGACTAGTGAGTGGGAAAGCAGCAAATCTTTTCTCAATCTGGCATTCAGTGGGTATTGCGGAAATAAAACCCGGACAGGATAGGGGTATGTACAATGAGGCAACCCTTCCCCTCCCACTAATTTACATGCTGCTGTTGTTTTCCCTGATACACCACACCTTCCAGCCCTGTATATAAATCACATTCAGTTTGCACACCCATTGCATATCAGATTGGTGGACATTTCATTCCTTTACTACTTACACCCATTCTCCACCCTGTTTACACCCTTGACCTGATCCTTAGCAAAGGTATAACTCAGCAAAGCTTCACTGCCTTCAATGCAGGTTGAAGTTCTGGCCTCCTGTGTGTAATTTACCCACCATTTAGGTCACAGATGGGCTTGATGTTCTTTTTACACTGAGGTCAGTGGGTCTGAATCTTTCACCCCAGGTTACGGTTGACTTAGATGAGAATTACTTTCTGGAAGGATGGGGAAGGCTCAATGGTGTTACATCCATGGAAACTACTAGTGTAAATGCAATAGGATCAGGCCCTGTGAATTTGTCCCGTGCTGCTTTAACTCAGGGTTATGGATTTTTTTGTTTGAAAAGCTTTTGGTGTAGATCAAAACAGCATTTCATAGCCCTGTAAAGATGGTCACATGCTGACTGCATCAAGCTCTCATGATACACCAATGTGGCCAAGATGCAAAAATAGTCCTTCAAAATTACTAAGAACAAAAGAGCTGCAAATTATGCCAAAGCATTGGGAATTTGAACTGTGTGAAATCATGGAATTCCCACACCATACAATTTGCCTTCCTGCCAAATTCTATTGTTTGTGTGTTTGTTTGCTTGTTGTGCATCATAACCAAGTTCACGTTTTGCAAACATTTCCATTCTGAAACCACTTTCCCTCCAGAATGGCTCAAGTTTTGCTCAGAGTTGTGATCGCTGTCACGTGACTAGGTCTCAAAGGTCCTGATCCAGTAAAGCGCTTGTGTAACTTTAACTCTGTAAACAGGCCTCTTCACAACAATGGAACAACTTAAATGTTTACAGTTAAGCACATGCTTAAATGCTTTGCTGGCTCAGAGCCAAAAGTGGGCCAATTTCTGCAAGTAAAATGCCCAAATATCCCCAATTTCAACATTGTAATGGCGTGTAAACATATGTATAAATTGTAAGCCATTTCCTCATTTGAAGTATGGGAAGTAATAGTGATTTGTGAAGAAAGATCCTTCCGTGAAAGGGACACAGGGGACTTGAACTTGAATGATGAGAGTCAGTCACAAAAACTGAACACAGTAAACACATTAAATATTTAGTCCATTCCCTTTCATGTGCAGGATGAATCTCTACTGTATATTCTCAAGTGCTTTGTTCAATCCAGGGTAAATGACTCAAGCAAGTGAGCTTTCTCCATTTCCCTATGAAGACCAACCCATGTCCAATAGAGTTTACTGGGAGGAAAACAGTGGGTTGACATGGTACACAGGGGTGTGTTCAACTGCACAGGAAGAAGCAGCCCTGAAAACGCTGGGAACGCAATAGAGGTTTTTTTCCCACATTGAGAAGATAATGATTATTAGAATGCAAGGAAGGAAATTTGGCTTTATCCTGCAGGCCTTTACTTTGATTTCAGTGGGCCTTTTTGCACAAACATGGATTTGCATGATAGGGATTAGAAATCCTTTCAAAGAAGGACACAGGACTACCCGATCAAACCAGTGGTCCACCTTGTCCAGTATGCTGTCTCTGACAGGGACCAGTAACCAAATGCTTCAGAAGAAGGTGCAAAAACCCCTTGTAATGAACAATTTATGGACTAGTCTACCCACACAGGAAGTGTCTATCTAGTTTCTACCCAGACAATTTAAAAGTTCCAGAGGGTTTGTATCCTATCTGATTCAATAGTGGCAGTTTCCAATATCCCTATAAATGTCTAACTTAAAAAAAAAAAATCATTCTAAGCTCCGGACCTCACTTATATTGTTATAGGCTGGGTTTAACCTTGTTGGAAACAGTGGGTGTAATCGCCCCTTGTTACTGGTAAATGTAAGAAACAGTTAAGTTTCTTTATGGAATCAGAAACAATAGCAGCTTCCACCCCAAACACATGCAAGGCACATCTGGGTAGAGGGTTATTTCTAGGTATTGTTTTGTGAAGGTTTATGTTCCTGTGGAAGAAAGATCACAGATGGAGACAGAGAAGGAAGCACCAGACACAGGCCCAGATCCATAGAGGTACTTTGGCATCTAGATCCAAGTTTAGGCTCCACTGAGCACCATAAAACTCCTGCTCAACTGCTGTCTAATTCTGTAGGCACCTAAATTCACTCAGTGCCTAAAATGTGCTGTAAAAGTGCTAGAGGGGCCTAAGTTTCTATCCCAGCATACACACTGCTGCCTCACTTTAGATAGCCAGATGACTATCTCTTCCCTAAGGCCCAGAGCGATCCAAGAACCTGATAGAGGGAAGCTAGAGGAGCACATATCTTGCCGATGGGGCCCAATCTGGAAGGCATGCTCGGAGGCCCCTACTGGATTCAAAATCTGGCTAGAGCAAAGAGTCACTAGAGAAGGATGACAGGTCCTAGGGTTACCAACTTTCTACTTGCACAAAACCGAACACCCTTGCCCCACCCATGCCCTGCCCTCCTCCAAGGCCCTGCCATGCCCCATCCCTTCTCTGAGACCCTGTCACCACTAACTCCATCTCCGCCTCCCTCTGTCGCTTGCTCTCCCCACCCTCACTCACTCACTTATTTTCACCAGGCTGGCTCAGCAGGCCTGGGTGCGGGAGGGGGTGAAGACTCCAACTGGGGGTGTGGGCTCCGGGGTGGGGACATAAATGAGGAGTTCAGAGTGCGGGAGAGGAATCCAGGCTGAGGCAGTGGGTTGGGATACAAGAGGGGGTGAGGGCTCCGGCTGGGGGTGCGGGCTCTGGAGTGGGGCCTGTGATGATGGGTTTGGGGTGCAGGAGGGGGCTCCAGATTGTGGGGTGGAGCCAGGGGTTTGGAGAATGGGAGGGGGCTCCAGGCTGAGGCAGGGGGTTGGGTACGGGGGGGTGAGGGCTCCAGCTGGGGGTGCGGGCTCTGATGTGGGGTCGAGGATGAGGGGTTTGGGGTGTAGGAGGATGCTCTGGGCTGGGACTGAGGGGTTTGGAGGGCAGGAGGGGGGATCAGGGCTGGGGCAAGGGGTTGGGGTGTGGGAGGGGGTTAGGGGTGCAGGCTCCGGGAGGCACTTACTTCAGGCAGCTCCTGGAAGCAGCAGCATGTCCTCCCTCTGGCTCCTACATGGAGGCATGGCCAGGCAGCTCTGCGCGCTGCCCAGTCTGCAGGCGCTGCCCCCACAGGTCCCATTGGCTGCAGTTCCCAGCCAATGGGAGATGCAGGGGTGGCGCTTGGGGTGGGGGCAGCATGCAGAGCCCCCTGGCTGCCCTTTTGGGTGCTTCCTGGGAGCCGCGCGGCATGGAGGCTAGTAGGGTGCCTACCAGCCCTGCTGCATGGTGATGCCAACCGGACAGTCAACGGCTCGGTCAGCAGTGCTGACCAGAGCCGCCAGGATCCCATTTTGACCGGGTGTTCCAGTCAAAAACCAGACACCTGGTCACCTTAATGGGACCCTGGGTCTCCAGCCTTCTAGGTGAGTGCCCTAACCACCAGGCTTCAGAGTCATCCTCGCTCTTGCCTACTGACTCTAAGGCCAGGTCTACACTAACCCCCTAATTCGAACTAAGGTACGGAACTTCAGCTACGTGAATAACGTAGCTGAAGTTCGAAGTACCTTAGTTCGAACTTACCTTGGTCCACACTCGGCAGGCAGGCTCCCCCGTCGACTCCGCGGTACTCCTCTCGCCGAGCTGGAGTACCGCAGTCGACGGCGAGCACTTCCGGGTTCGACTTATCGCGTCCAGACTAGACGCGATAAGTCGAACCCAGAAGTTCGATCGCTCGCCACCGAACTACCGGGTAAGTGTAGCCAAGGCCTAAGTAGTTAGCCAAAGTGGAACAGCTTCAACAGAAGAGATTGATGGAGCCCCACAGTAGAATATTCCATAACTAAATGGTTAGCACATGCTTCTGAGTGGTGGAAGCCCCCTGTTCAAATCCTTTCACTCCACCAGGCAGAGGGGGAATTGACCCTCAGTCTCCACATCCCAACCATTGGGCTACAAGTTATAAGGGTGATGGAAGCAACCCCACCTCCTTCTCTCGCCCTTTTGTGCAGAGTGAGGCAGGTGACTAACTCGTTCTCACAAGAAACAACTAAGGAGCCTAAGCCACCCGACTCCGGGAGATGGGTTCCTGGCTGTAGATCCAAGCAGAGCTAGGCATCTCCCAACAGACCCATACTTAGGTGTCTATCTCCGAGAGAGGAGGTGCTGAGGACAAACCCTGCTCATCCTCATCTCCTATTGACTAGTTTAGGTGAAACTCTCCACCTAGTGTGCTGGCTTTTGTGGATAACATTGTAAGGTGTCTGTCTTTCCCAATTTATCGTGTAGGAAGCCTAGGAGCCCAACTCAGGCTTTACGAATTGCATTGTTATTCCTGTGATTTTCTAGGCACCTAAAGGTTAGGAGTTGTGGTGCTGACACAACGCCTAAATCCCTTTGTGGAATCAGACCACAGTCTCAGAGGCACTGGTAGCAAGATGCTGAAAAAGAGAGAGAGAGCTTTTGGGTTAAGTACTGGCTGAAAGAGGCTTGGAACAGTGAGTGAAGAAACGATCTCCTGTTTGATTCCTCCTGTATTCAAGGGAACATGACTTTGTACATCCTTTATAAATAGGATTACATCAAATAAATACCTGATCTCCTCATCAGTTTCTCCTAACAGAAACAACCTGCAGGCCTTTGAATTTTGGTTAACCATTCAGGTCAAAAAGAGGGTAACGATATTTTATGGAAATGAGTTTCACAGGCTAATTGTGTTCTATAGAAAGCATTCCTTCTTATCAGTTTTAAATGTGTTGCCAGATATACGTAATTTGTAAAGCATTGGAGATCTTTCACGTAAAAGGTGCTATTTAAAGGTAAAATATTATTACTCCCTCGCTGTTTCATAGATCTATGGATCTATGAATTCGTAGGATCCTCCTGAGCTGTGGCACAGAGAGAAAATGCCATCCATCAGTGCTAATCTCTGCTATAGCAGACACAATGCTTGAGCCAAAGAAGCTGTTATTCAACCCACTTACCATCCCACTCATAGGGGGGAGGGATAGCTCAGTGGTTTGAGCATTGGCCTGCTAAACCCAGGGTTGTGAGTTCAATCCTTGAGGGGGCCACTTAGGGATCTGGGGCAAAATCAGTACTTGGTCCTGCTAGCAAAGGCAGGGGGCTGGACTCGATGACCTTTCAAGGTCCCTTCCAGTTCTAGGAGATAGGATATCTCCATTAATTTAATTTATCAGTGATACGTGAAATTCCTAGGATGGAGGAAGCCACACTAAGGACTTAAAACTGCCATCAAAAGCAAAAAGTGTGTTGTGATATATTTAGCAAATGATAATGCTAACCAGAGAAAAATATAGAGAGCGGGTAGAGAATGAGGAGGAGGAGGTGAAAAATCCATTCATTCAGTGGGAAGTTATCCAGTATTTATAGACATAAACAATCTTCCCTGAGTCTGAGCCAACTCAGATTCCGTTGTGTAACTGAATAACAAATATTGTGGCTGGAGGTAGATGCAACCAAGTGTCTAATACTTTGTGGCTACCTCCACATGTGAACCCTACAGTAAGCTCTTGTGCTCTGTGACAGCTCTGGGGTGCAGATCCTCAGCTGGTGTGAACGGTCACAGCTCCACTGAAGTTATAGGATCTGCTGAAGTCAATGGAACTATGACAATTTACACTAACTGAAGATCTACCCTAGGTCTGTTTAGCTGGTCATTTGGTGAAGGAAGAAAAAGAGAGGCAGGAGATGTTTGCACGTACCTCACAGTTGTTAATTAAACTAGAAAGCCACCCAAAGCTGCAAAGTTTGTCTCCAGATACAAACATCCCCATAATTAAGGGTTCTTCACATCTGGATTTTAGTTTGACCTATTATATAAAGATGAATGTCAGGGGATGTTTGTAGCTAGGGATTTTGGTCTAGCTCCATCTCTGAACTAAATAGCACAATAGAGAACAGAACGTATGACCTTACCACTTGAAACACTGGTCTCTAGCATTTCAGCTACAGAAGAATCCCTGGTAGAGTGAAGTAATAGGGCTTATAGAGCATCCTGTTTGTAGGCTGTTTCTAGGGTCAGCCAGCTACGAAAACTTGGGCAAGTCTCAAATTCCATCCACTCAACGAACTGTTAAATGGGGCATAAACAGACCTGCCTGGAGGCATTACACAACAGTGTAGGACATTTTCCATTTTTCTCCTCCCACATCTCAGGCAGACTCATTGAGCTAGTCAGGCACAGGACTTATAAGGATTCTGCAGAGAAACTGTAATGCAGGTTCCCTTGTTCTATGTGTGGTGCTGCCCCTAGTGTAAATTGGGTGGTCTTGCACTAGCCAGTGCGAGTGTGTACTTGTCATCACTGTCCTCTATGTTATGTTCATGACATACACTCCGAGAAGTTAGATAAAAACATAAAGTACTCTTGCAGGAAGGTTGCAATGTAACACAACGTTATTTCTTAGAATTCAGAAGAATAACACACAAGAACCCTCCCAAAAAAGAGACAAAGCAGGCTACTCCCTAAAAGGGAGGCACAACTCACCCCACCTTACTCTGAGGTAACTTCAGACTGACTGTTGCTAGGGCCAGATCCTAACCTGCAAGCAAGGTCAGGGGAAAAACCCCGTTATGTAAAAGGACAGCCTACAATTGTAACACAATTTTCAGAACACCACACGTTACAGGATAGAATGTCAGGTGATTCAAGTTTCTGTGACATATATAATCCTCTGTTGCCTTATCTGCAAATGGGCTAAAAGCCATATAATTGCCGATGGCAAACAACAATTCTTCTTTAGTTCAGTATTCCCATGCAGCGCAGAACAGCATCAGAGATACACAGTGCAGATTGGAGTGAAGACTTTCACCCTAGCATGTATTTAGTTGTGGTTTCCCCATATAAAAGAGAAAACAAGGCTGGCACTATCGTTTGAGCAAATCCCTTTAAATGTCTGTGCCATTCAAACAACTGTATGACGAACTCCCAAGTTACTTCAGGTCAAACAATTCCACATTCTGTAACGGTTCACAGATCTGCTGAGGAGTTAGCTAATTGTATGCAAAATGCTAGGAAGGGACTGAGGCTTTCCAAGGTCTGGGGCAATTCTGTGAAATTTGTTGTGCTCTTCAAAAGCCAATTCTTGCAAATAAGCCCATTTCCCCTAAATTACCTCACATACAATAGCAGATGTTGCACAGCAGGGTGGGGGGGGGGGGGGAGGAGAGGGAAATAAAAAAGTGATTTTCCCACTACTTTCCCATCTGATGGTAAGTAATATTTGTTTATTTTATTTTATTTTATTTTAGTGTGTGCTTAGATGAGTCAGAAAGAAGAGAAACCTTTTATCCCTTTAGGAGAGTGTCAGTATCAACTTCTGCCATTCGTTCTGCAATCAATCAGCTCCTGGAAATTGCAGGGGAGGGGGCATCAGGAGGGTTGACATTTTGCTGTTCAATAGTGACACCTGCTGATTGCCTGGGAACACCTTAATGGAGGTCTCAGAAAACACAGTTCAGCCCTAGTGGCTGGCAGACAGATATGGTGATGTGAGTTGTGTCTGCAGAGGTGGGGTGGGGTGGGGTGGGATTAAATAATAAGCATACTAAGTGCTTGATAAAAGCACAGAGCTGACCCGAGCAAAGCCCCTGCAGTCAGTGCTGTATCTGTTTGCAACTCTGCATGCGCTGCATGTGTAAATCATATTGCGTTGCTCCTCTAGACATTAGGGACCATAGCTGGAGGCCCTTACTCAGGCAAATCTCCCAGGATTGAGTAAGGACTTCAGGATTTGGCCCTGTGCAGAATGCACTGTCGCAAAGATAGCGGCTGAGAATTCAAACTTCTACCGCAAAACAAATGGTGAGACAGTGCAGCTCGGCGTCCACTGTAAACTGTTCTCGTTGTTCAGAGCTCACCCCAAATCGTTCCCATTACTGCCAGAACTTCCTCTTCCTCTCGCCTACTGCTGCCACAACTTCTGTCACTGGGGCCAGAGGGGGATTATAGTTCAAATGTACAGCAGCTCTCTACTCCTCCCATCCCCCAGCAGCTGCTTCTCTCACTGGGGCCAGGCTGCTGTTCAGTGGCTCTCCAGTCTCTCAATCCACCCCAAGCCTGTCTTCCCTCTGGGGATGGGGAGATTTCCTGCAGCAGTTCTCTCTAGAGCAATCTGTCCCTTCCCTTCAGACTCTTTTTGCCTAAAAGAGCATTAATGGCCTTCCTTTATCTGCTCCCTTGAGCACTAAAATGGAGACCCAACAGGAAGGACAGCAGGTCATGACTCCCACTGAGGCCCCTCTTGCAGCCTGCCACAGAAAAGGCTGAGGAGGGAGGAGGAAAGGGAGGGGAGACAGAAGCTGGGTATGGATCACTTGATGATTACCTGTTCTGTTCATTCCCTCTGGGCACCTGGCATTAGCCACTGTCGGAAGACAGGACTGGGATAGATGGACCTTTTGTCTAACCTAGTATGGCCATTTTTATGTTCTTATGAGACTATCACGGGTCAGAATGAGAGTTGGTGATGGAAGTCTGCCTGGCAGCACACGTCTTAGTGTGAATCTGGTGAATTTGCATCTCAGATTTACTCATGTTTCAATGAGTTGAGCAATTGTCTTTTTATTATTAGTAATTGGTGATTTTCTGTTTCTTATTTGAGTAATCTCTAGTCACCAGGTTTTCAGTTATTTTGGGAGGAAAATATACACATTTTTTAGACTAAAAAACCCGCAAACCTACTTTTTTTTGCACACACTTTTTAAAGTAAAACTTGAGTTTCTTGGCAGTAGATTTACACAGCGAGAGAATTTGGCCTAAAGTTCAAGTGTGGATCTAATTTTCCTTGATTTTAAGTATCTAAATGTCAATGTGGCTGTTTCCAGAAGAGTCAGCAAAGCCTTGTTGAATCTTGATAGACAGTAGTTTGCATAAGCCTAAATGCACATTTCTGTTTAAATTACATGACTGTAACATATGAATAGAAGCCTCGGACTCATCTCCACTGACCTTAAAAATCTCCAGGAACTGATTTAATGATGAAATGAAGCGGAGTTATTCAGCATTTTCTAAGAGGTCGGGAAAATGAAATGGTGCAAAAAAAGTAAGCCAATTGTCATCTCGTTTTTTCATAAAAACAATGTGACATATGAAGGTGACTTCCACATTTCTAAGCAATACAACAACCCATTCTCCTAGTTTTGTGCTCTCAACAGGTAGGGTCTTGGCTGTTATGCGCAGGTACAGAGATCAGAATCTGGTATACCTCTACCCTGATAGAACACGACCCGATATAAAACGAATTTGGATATAATGCGGTAAAGCAGCGGGGAGTCCCGGGCCCTTTAAAGTGCCACCCGAGACCCGCTGCTTTACCGGGTTATATCCGAATTCGTGTGGAGCCCCAGGCCCTTTAAATCACTGCCTGAGCCCGGCTGCCGGAGCCCCGGGCCCTTTAAATCCCCGCCCGAGCCCCGCTGCCAGAGCTCCAGCGGTGATTTAAAGGGACCAGGGCTCCTCACAGCAGCTGGAGCACCGGGCCCTTTAAATCCCCACCGGGGCTCTGGCAGCCGGGCTCAGGTGGTGATTTAAAGGGCCAGAGGCTTCAGGCACTACGGGGAGCCCCGGGCTCTTTAAATCACTGCCTGAGCCCCGCTGCCGGAGCTCCGGTGTTGATTTAAAGGGCTGGGGCTCCCCGCAGCAGCTGGAGCACTGGGCCCTTTAAATCACCACTGGGGAAGCCGGTCCAGTCCGGCACAGCGTACCGGCAGCCGGTACGCCGTACCGGACCGAATCCAATATAATGCGGTCTGACCTATAAGGCGGTGAGATTTTTTGGCTCCCGAGGACCGCGTTATATCGGGGTAGAGGTATATTTGAATTCCACCACATATATCTAACAGAAAAAGTTTTCCCTATTTTTACGTGAGTGCAAGCTCTACTCACAACAATTCTGGCTGTTGTTGACAAATCAGCCATCCTCGATAATGAGCTGACATCTAGGCCAGGGGTAGGCAATCTATGGCACGTGTGCCAAAGGCAGCACGTGATCTGATTTTCAGTGGCACTCACACTGCCCGGGTCCTGGCCACCGGTCCAGGGGACTCTGCATTTTAATTTAATTTTAAATGAAGCTTCTTAAACATTTTAAAAACCTTATTTACTGTACATACAACAATAGTTTAGTTATATATTATAGGCTTATAGAAAGAGACCTTCTAAAAATGTTAAAATGTATTACTGGCACATGAAATCTTCAATTAGAGTGAATAAATGAAGACTCGGCACACCACTTCTGAAAGATTGCCAACCCCTGATCTAGATCTAAGAGTGGTTTTAGTTTTCACTGTGGACTTGTATTCTCTGGGGATTTAACTCAGGGCTTGTCTTCACGTACAGCGCTACAGTGGCACAGGTGTGTCGGTGCAGCTGTGTCACTGTAGCACTTTAGTGAAGACGTTATGCCATTGGGAGAACTTCTCCCATCATCGTAGTTAATTCATCTCCCCAAGAGGCAGTAGCCATGCCGAGGGGAGAAATCCTCCTGTTGACATTGTGCTGTCTATATGGGGGTTAGGTCGGTATAACTACATCACTCAGGGGTGTAGATTTTTCACTCTCCTGAGCAACGTAGTTATACTGATACAGGTCTGTAGTGTAGACCTGGCCTTAGTCGCAGCCACAGATTCCCCCTTAATGTGCTCTGTGTTCACACATCCACACGCCTCTGTCAGTGTTACACTGCTTGATTGCCACCACTCCTGAGCTGTGGAGCAGGATCAGAGGTAGCTGTTAATGCTATTAACCCCGAGGTAACAGAAGTAAAGACTTGTAGCCACAAGCACTCGCAACAATTGAGACATGATGATCCTCCAATTCCTTCCCCTAGGCCTTCTGATTGGACATGGATAGGGGCCTACCAAATTCATGGCCATGAAAAATGCGTCACGGACTGTGAAATCTGGTCTCCCCCCATGAAATCTGGTCTTTTGTGTGCTTTTACCCTCTACTATACAGATTTCACTAGGGAGACCAGCATTTCTCCAACTGGGGGGCCAGACCCAAAAGGGAGTTACAGGGAGGTTGTAAGGTTATTTTAGGGGGGTCACGGCATTGCCACCCTTACTTCTGCACTGTTTTCAGAGCTGGGTGGCCGGGGAGCGGCAGCTGTTGGCCGGGTGCCCAGCTCTGAAGGCAGCGCCCCGCCAGCCGCAGCACAGAAGTAAGCATGGCAGTACCATACCACGCCACCCTTACTTCTGTGCTGCTGCTGGTGGCGGCGCTGCCTTCAGAGCTAGGATCCCAGCCAGCAGCCACTGCTCTCCAGCTCCCCAGTTCTGAAGGCAGCACGGCTACCAGCAGAAGCACAGAACTAAGGGTAGCAGTACTGCAACCCCCCCTACAAGAACTTTGCGACCCCTCCACAACTCCTTTGTGGGTCAGGTTCTCTACAATGACAACACTGTGAAATTTCACATTTAAATAGGTGAAATAATGAAATTTATTATTTTTAAAATCCTATGACCGTGAAATTGACCAAAATGGACTATGAATCTGGTAGGGCCCTAGACATGGACTATCAATCTGCCTCCATTTAGCTCCCCCGTCCTCCTCCACTCTACTCAGCTTCCTGTTTGCAGTTTTTCTTGCTTCACACATCCCCAGTGTTTGATACAGCAGACCAATGCCCACTAACAAGCCACGTATCAGCATGCAGCCACCTGGCCACACAATCAAGTTGGCAGACACATTGTCCCACAACACCCTGCCTGAGACTGAAGAATGTGTTGTGCTGCTATGAATTTTGGGATATGTGCCCGGGTTGCTGCATAGCTTGTCCCAGCCAGATACAGCACCAGTGAGGATGCAGGGCAGGACAGCACAGTAATGTGGTTGTATTATCGCAGGATAGGCTACCATGGGTTGACGTACCCTGTGGTCGCTCACCCCATGAAGATGTAGATTGTGCATTCTCTCTCTTCTGAATCTACATTCTACATTCAGATCTATTTATTTCTGACTTCTCTTGTTCTTGAGATTTTCACAAACACTTCATCCCAATTCTTCTCAACCTAGCCTTATAGATTTATAGTCACTTAAATTTCATTTCCAACAGCATTCTTAGGTCTGTCCTCTGTTGCTAGGATGCATAGCCATTCTCTCTCACCACCCCGACTTACAATTGTGTAGTAGAACCAGGGTATGACTCCAGACTGCTGTTCTCTTGAGCACTAAGCCGAAGGAGCAACTGCTTTGCTAGACTGGGGCTTATTAAACTCTTAGCTCCCCTGCGTGTTATGGTATGTGGCCCTAGGCTGTAGGTACTAAGGCATGCTGCCCTTTTTAAAGGAGCAATAAGCTATCCTGCAGGCAGAGTGCATTGCCCCAGGTCTTCCTAAGCTATCTTGTCCTGTGTCAGCAAGATGCCTTAAGAAGAACTCTCTACAGAGCTAGTCCTGCTCCATTTTCCTCCTGCCCCCACCCTGTGTCGCTCAGATTAGCGAGGAGAGGATTTTGCTTTAATTGAAATTCCTGTCATCAGTCCAGATAACCTGAACAAAGATATTGACATGAAAAAAAGCAATCACGAGCACATCTTTAAAATGCCAGTTTGCCTGTGACAAGCATGAAATGCAGTCACTGCAAATCAAGATCTAAACCCTATTGTATATCACACAGCTGGTCTTTCCCCCTCCCCCACCCCTCACTACAAGTTCTAATGTTTGCACATCTTTGTTTTCCCTTTGACATTCTTCTCATACTGTATTCACAGCAAGTCTGAGGATAGCTGGGTTTTGATTAAGCTCTTGCAAACCTCAGAGAAAGCTCTTTTAAACCCTGAACAGTGTACTTTATCTTGGACTTCTACCCTTGAAAGAAAACTATTATACAAGTTTTCTAAATAGTTTTTCTGGTATTTTTTCCTGTTTAACTCATTCAGATGAAGTGTGCTATGCACTTTTTTCCAATGCTTGACCTTAGTGTTACATGTATTTACATTGCATCTGACGATAAACCTCTGTGATTTTGTAAGCGTCCATGAAGGAGAAGCAAGAGATGCAGATGCCCTCTCCTGCCACAATCCACCTATAGTATATACTCTAAGGACAACCACTAAAATTTCTAAAGAGTGGCTATGTTTTAAAACCACATAAAGTCAAACTCATCCCTAGTGTGATTGCATTGAAGCACATCTAGCATTACATCATGGGTGAATTTGGCTCAGAGAAATGGTGGCATCCCCCAAACTAACCGCATCTCTCTCTAGTGGTCGCTCAGCAATATTTATTTTGCATTATAGGGTTATCTTGCCTCTCCATACACATTTAAATGGCATCTCTGCATTCTACTCCCAGTGCATGAATACAGTTCTGGTCCTGTGTTTTCTATCACTCCACTGCACCCTGGCTTTAGGTTTTTGTTATGGCAAAATAACTTACATAACACTACTCAGTGGGAATATTGGCACTTTCAGGCAACTGACTGAGTAGTGATACAGAGCTGCTTGTAAGCCTAAACCAGGAGCTCAGACATTATGGTGGTGGGAAGCACTATAAAACAGGACAGATTTCATTCTTGGATGGCAATGGAAGTCGTACAGAAGGGGATCTATTTTGAACGTCTGTAATTATTGTTTATTTTAATATGCTTTTTTTTCTTTCATAGCACTTTTTCATAATAAATCAGGAGATTCAAAGAGAATCACACACAAAGGCAAACCTCCATGGGGTCTGTCTGTCTTTGCAAGATTCTATCAGTGCAGTGCCTTTCTGTCTGGTCTAACTTACATCCCTCTTTTTATCAGATAGGCTTGAGCCATGAAGTTTGTGTCCAGATCTGAACTGGACACAAATGTTCATGAAGGTCCAGATTTGGGATTATAGCTCAGACCCTTCAAGTTAACTTTGCCCCATAAAGTTCTGATCCAGATTGAGGCTTTTTATGGGTTCGCATCCAGCATTTTGGCTGTGTCCATTTCTATTCTATAGCAGAGCTTTTAAAACTATCCAGTTCATGTCTTTCACTTTCCTTCTTCAGGGAAAATATTGACTTCCTATATTTCATTTAAATCTAGTCTATGTGGCCTACATTTCCAGAAGTGACTACTGATTTCAGGTGCCTTAATTTGATCCGCTTTAAAGGAAATGGATTATTAGAAAGTGCTGAGCACCCACACTCGAAAAATCAGAGCCTTTTAATGGTTAACACATTTTAGTTCTGTCTTTGTAATGTATCCATCACCAGGGAATCTAGCAACTAAAGTTGTGTTATACACATTGGTTTCACTTAGTTTGGGGTTAGAAGAATGTTTTCTTTGGTTTCAGTTTGCATGGGTTCATGCAGCCTGAGTTTTGCTTTGGGGGTAAGTTGAATCTTCAAACTCTTAAAATGAAGCTCATTGGATACCAGTGCTTCCCATTTGTGTAATACAATTACAGTCTTTTCACCATAAATTGGCCAAAGTTCACTCATAAAGTTCTCAAACCTCAGAAAGCACCTAATCTGCATTTCAAGTTTGTAATAACTAAAATCAGCTGTTACCACTCAAGAAAGAGATCTTGGAGTCACTGTGGATAATTCTCTGAAAACATCTGCTCAATGTGCAGCAGCAGTCAAAAAAGCTAACAGAATGTTAGGAGCCATTAGGATACTATAAATAATACAATAAATATAATAATGTCACTAAATAAATCCACGGTAAACCCACACCTTGAATAGTGCATGCAGTTCTGGCTTCCCCGTCACAAAAGAGATAAATTAGAATTGGAAATGGTACAGAAAAGAGCAACAAAAATGATTAAGGGTATGGAACAGCTTCCCGTGACGTTGCACCCCATAATGCTTTGTAGAAATATGCTTCTGAGTGTAAATATGACATAACTGGAATATGTTTTATGCTAGATATGCCATGTAACATATCTCTGCAAAGATTATGATCTACTGAATGCATTCATTCTATTTGTATGCATGTGTCATTTTTGTATTTGAAGTTATGAATATTGGCTATGTACTTGTTTGATTTTAAGTAGCCTCAGTGAAGCATTTGGTCAGCTTCTTAAGAAAAGACTATTCTCAGTAAGTGCTCAATCAAGAAACACTTAAGTTGAGAATGGACTTTGAGAGACACCAATCCACATCTGAGCTTTCCTGGGAACGTTCAAACTGACATGTAAGCAATGGGGTCGGCCTGTAAAGAACTGAATCATGCATGGACATGTGACTTGCCCATGTGACTCCAAAACTCCATCTTGTAGCTGTGATTCTGCATAGGAGAACACAAGGGGTTTCCACCCACAAGAGAGACTATATAAGGCCCTGGGAAACCCCTCCATTTTATCTTCAGCTGGCTCAAGAGATAGCCTCTCCACCCCAAAGGATGCCTGAAGAAAACAAAGAACAGTAACAACATGGGGGTGCGTGATTGCTGGACCCAGACTAGGAGGAAGTCAAGTCTGTAAAAGAAGCTTATTGGAACATCTCTGAGGGTGAGATTTACCTGCATTTAGTTTCTTACTGTATTAGGCTTGCATGTTTTTGTTTTATTTTGCTTGGTAACTTAGTTCTGTCTGTTATTACTTGGAATCACTTAAATCCTACTTTTTATGTTTAATAAAATCACTTTTTACTTATTAATTAACTCAGAGCAAGTATTAATACCTGGGGGAGCAAACAGCTGTTCATATCTCTCTATCAGTGTTATAGAGGGTGAACAATTTATGAGTTTACCCTGAATAAGCTTTATAGAAAGTAAAATGGATTTATTTGGGATTTGGATCCCATTGGGAACTGGGTATTTGGGTGTTGGAGACAGGAGCACTTCTTAAGCTGTTTTCAGTTAAGCTTGCAGCTTGTGAGGGACATGGTTCAGACTTAGATCTGTGATTGCAGCAGGCAAGCGTGTCTGGCTCAAACAAGGCAAGGTACTGAAGTCCCAAGCTGCCAGGGAAAACGGGCTCAGAGGTAGTCCCAGCACAGTGGTGCAGTGGGAGGTGCAGTCCCAAAGGGGTTTTTGTGACCCAGCCTGTCACACTTCCATATGAGGAGAGGTTAACAAGACTGGGACTTTTCAGCTTGGAAAAGAAATGACTAAGGGGGATATGATAGAGGTCCATAAAATCATGAATGGCATGGAGAAAGTGAATAAGGAACCGTTATATATTCCTTCACATAACACAAGAATCAAGGGTCACCCAATGAAGTTAATAGGCAGCAAGTTAAAAACAAACAAAAGGAAGTACTTCTTCACACAATGCACAGTCAACCAGTGGAACTTGTTGCCAGAGGATGTTGTGAAGGCCAAAACTATAACTGGGTTCGAAAAAGAGTTAGATAAATTGATAGAATATAGTTCCATCAATGGGTATTAGCTAAGATGATCAGGGATGCAACCACATGCTCTGGGTATCCCTAGCCTTTGACAGCCAGAAACTGGGAGTGGATAACAGAAGATGGATCACACGATGATTGCCCTGTTATGTTCATTCCCTCTAGGGCACCTGGCATTGCCCCTATTGGAAGACAGGATGCTGGCTTAGATGGACCATGGTCTGACCCAGTCTGGCTGTTCTTATGTATGTCACACCGTTTTGGGTGTTTGATGTGAACTGTTTGCCCAGCTCTAACAATCACATTCTTTTGCTGGGACAAACCAGGTGTGATTATTGTGTAAGATACATATTCTAACATTACTGCTGCCAGGCATCTTCTCTGACCTCACGTTCACTGTTTCTTTGCCTGATCTTTCTTATATCTGATGTTCCGAGAAAGAGGAAAGGGAATGGCAAGTATTCTGCCTTTGTAGCTGGCAGGACAAGACCAGAGGAACACAAAAGAAATAATAAATATCTAGATAAGAATGATGTGGCCTATTTGTTACTAAGGGAAGTAATGTAACTGTCTTGTAGATAGCTCTTTGGAGGGGTTTGCCACCACTCTTCCTCAGGCCTTCTACTGCCACCTTCACCAGTAAATCAAATCTGACAGAAGTTCTGCAGACACAAATTTTCCAGTGGGTTACATCCCATCTCTAGGGGATTTAAACAGCTACCCAGTTATTAAACCCCAGCACATATCACTGCTGCGGGTCAACTATTAAAGTTCAGCAATGAAGCTGTGCTCTTTGTTCAGTGAATCTTAGTGTCGTGCTAGTTACAATGCACAGCAGTGGGAACATCTTTATTTACAGATCATTACAGAGACAAGCTCTGCAGTAACAAGCAGAAATATTTGTTTTTCTTGAGTGTTTTCACAGTATTTGATCAAGTAAAAATTATGCAGATACCTGCTGGGTGGAATATGAAAGAGAAAAGAAACAAAACTGGGCAAAGGAAAGGCTGAGGGAAAAAGACAGAGAGAAGCACAAGAGGCAAACTGCTGAGCTAATAGCACTAAGAGGAATACATAGAGGAAAGATCCAGGAAAGCAGCTCTTTAAATAACAATTTCAGCTTTTGAGAATTGTAAATGTTAACAGGGCACCCCCTGCCCATTGCCCTTCTACCCCTGACGCCAAGGTGGAAGTGCAGGAACTGGTGTAGCCCACCCGCTGTATGCTTTCTGGGGACTCCCTGGCATGAGAGAATCTCCAGCATGGGAGATGCAGATAGTTTCTGCTCCCTTTGCACTTCCTGAGCTCTGGTGTCATGAAGCAACGCCCGCACAATCCCAGCAGGGGAATCCCCAGGTGATGTAGAGTCAGTGTAGGGGTTTTTACAAGAGAGCTCTATATCTGTGTATCTGGAAATAGTTAACGGATAAGGTGCCGGTAGATGGTGCTCATGAATACATAGTGTAGTTTCTGGATTTTGTAGGACCAATAAAACTTTTCCTTGGGCACTGCAAATGGTTTTCTCCGTGCAGCTCTTTATGTTGGCTCTTAACAAAGGGTGTATTATAGGCATAGCTTGGGGTGAGGGAGCACGGCCACAGCACCATTGTATTCTGGCAATCCCAAGCTGCTAGACTGGTCCTTTGGGGGCTGTTGCAGCTTGGCATAACCTAGAGCAGCTTTGAGACTGCTCTAAGTTGTGCTGGAGGCCAAACCAAGTCTCTATATTGGCTCCAGGATCAGGTAGGGGTGTATGTGTGCCTGTGTGTGTGTGTCCTCAGCTGTATAGGGGGTGTGTGTGTCCTCAGCTGTGTAGGGTGTGTGTGTGCGCGCCTCAGCTATGTAGGGTGCTGCACAACCCTCTCAGCATTGACTGCTATGCTGGGAAGATTAGAGTCATAGCCACATTTCGGTTGCCTCATCTGAGCAGGTGCACAAAGGTGTGGATAAGGGTGTCCCTTGGTTTTCACACCACGATTGTACTTGCACGCAAGAGAAGCTACATGTCTCTTTTCGAAACTCAGGAACATTGGATATTCGCCAAGTAAGTGATCAGTTTAAGTCCCAATCATTTTATTTCATTGAATGTTATATTAACTTTATCCTGTGCATACACCTTGATGTGATATCAGCAGTACAGTATTACTGTTTGCCTTCAGAACTGCTTTCTGCTCCTTATTCTCTACCCTTCCCTTTTCAAGATGATTTCCTTTTTGCTATTCTCTTCACTCGCCCAGCCCTATGCAATTGTTGTTTTTCTCTAGGAGACACCCACAGTGTAGGAACTACTTTTTTGGTACAAGAGATAGTGGGCTTATCCTAAATGGTAGAGAATTTACAAGAACAATGAAGAGCTACTAATTAATTACATGTGCACAGACAAGTTCAATGGAGGAGCAAATTACATGACACTTCCCATTTAGAAGAGGATACTTGACTCTCACTCTTATAAATATGACCTAAGGAAGGACTCAGAGTGGAGTATGGGAAATGTTAGAGAAGGTGGGTGAGGTAATATCTTTTACTGGACCAACTTCTGTTGGCGAGAGAGACAAGCACCAACAGAATTTGGTCCAATAAAAGACATTACTTCACTCACCTTGTCTCTCTAATATCCTGGAATCAACACAGCTACAACACTGCATATGGGAAATGTTGTCTCTCTAATTTTCTTCTGTTTGCACTAGTAATTTATTTATGATGTAAGTGCTCAGCCTTTGCTGCCTGGTCCCTTGCATGTCATAGCTCCTTTTAGATGTTTTAGTGATATGACGTGGTCCAAGAAATTTTACACTGACTTATCCCATGTAGCATGCCTACAGCTAAGTTGGAATCCAAACTTCCAACTCTTATCCCAGTTTTGGTGTCACTCTAGATGTGACACTAAAAGGCATTGCTGGACAGATTTCACCTTATTCAGAACTGAGCAGCCAGATTACTTATCAGGGTATGATGAGCCCACCATACCATCTCTGCACAAGAATATCTGTATTGTTTTTTTTTTATAGGGCTTTGTGTTATGAGATGCTGCTTATAGACTTCAAGGAACTGCACAGGATAGGTTCATTCAGTTATTCTGCATTTGCTAAACCCATACAGTACCAGCTATATACATTCTTCAGAGCAGGAGTTGCTTGTTATACTAGCATTTAAAAGCTGTCCTGAGTCTGGAGCCTGGGCTTCTATGATGAAGCCGGAGCCTGGACTCATATGCTGCTTGAATCTCTCATTGTCTGCAAGATTACAGTAAAGATGATTTGGTAATTATCTTTTGTGGTTCTTTCATTCTAAAGGCAAGAGAACATCACATGTCAATGACACCTTTGAATACATGTTTTTATTACATTTCGTAATGGAAACAAAACAAAACAAAAAAAACCAATACTGCAGACTTCCCAACAGTCCCAGATTTTGCAAGACTGTCCTGCTTTGACCCACAAACCCCCATCCAGGTTGAAGCAGAACATTTCCGGTATTCAGAGTGGCCCAGAGGTTTGGCCCATCCCCCTCTCCATAGATTGGTGTCTGCAGCCCAGTTAGCCACTTGAAGGATTGGGAGGTGTACACCATTGACTTCTGCCAGATGGCTCCTGTACTTAAAAGTTGAGCACATGCATGTTTGCGGGGAGCTTTTAGGGATGATATAAGGGCCTGTGACCTACACTATTTTATTTTTAGGTATAAGAGTTTCAGTGTCTCACCCTTAATGGCATGTATTCAGGGGTGCTGGAACAATTTTTATAGCGGGGGTGCTGAGAACTATTGAACCAAACCGTAAACCCTGTATATACTAGAAACCACTTCAAGCCCGGGGGTTCAGCAGCAATCCCAGTTCCAGCACAGATGCATGTATTTATTACTGGGCTTGTGGGCCCTGGGGAGAGTCCAGAGCCCACAGCTTCATTTAGGGGGATGGGGCAAACTGTACAAGCAGACCAGGCAAGAGCCCTGAGCAGGGGCAGCAGGAGCTGGGGGAAGCAAGTCAGCCCCTCTCCATGAAGAATCCCACGCGGGGGGGCGGGAGGGAGAGAGAGGGAAGGGGAGAGAGGGAAGCCTCCCCCCAACTAGGACAGAGCTGCTGCCCGAAGCACCTATTCTCCAGCCAGGGGGGGAAAGCACACGAGCCTTGCAGCGCATGCGTAGAGGAGATGGGCCAGGGGCGCGAGCGAGGGGGGCCCTCGCACGTGACGGAGGCTCTCGTGGGGTTCTCTTAAAGGGCCAGGAGGCGGGTCCGACGCGCCCCACGCGGAGGGTCCGGGTTCTCTCTAGCGCTGCGGCTCCTGCGCCCCCTCCCCGTCTGTGCCCTCGCGCTGGGTTAGGGGGCAGCAGCGAGCCGCGCGGCGGGGCCTGTGGGCGGCCGGGCCGGGCGCTGTGCCCAGCTGGTGCGCGCCGCTCCGCAGGTACCGGGGCGGGCCGGGCGCCCCTGCCTAACCCGGAAGCGGTGAGGGGAGCCGGGACATGGCCGCTGCCTGCTACTGACTCCGCGCCGCAGCCGGCATGGCCCTGCCCGGGGGGAGCCGCGGCTGAGCCCGCTCCGCGGCCGGACGCCCTTCAGCGAGGGTCTGCCTGGGGGGGCCGATCCGCTCGGGGCTGCGTGTGGCGCTGCCGGGCTCTGGGGACCGGTGCAGTCGGTCGGTGTTTGGGGTTGGGCTCCACTGAGGCGCTGCAGGATTGGGCCAGGCACTGGGTGCAGGGCTGGGGTGGTGCGTTGGGCTTGGGGTTATTGTGAGGAGTTGCGTTTGGTGGGGTTTTTTTTTTTTTGAGGGGGGGATCTTTCATTTAGTGGTTTCTGGGTGGGGGGCAGATCTTATTTGAAGGGAATTAGCTTTTAATTTCTGGTTTGGGGGGAGCTGCACTGAGTCAGATGTAGATTTTGGGGGCTTGATTATTTTTTTTGTTTTAGGCGCTCCAGAGCAACCTGGGCTGTGTGAAATGACTAGGTGATTTCAGCCCATTTTGGCGGGGGGGTTGGATTTATTGTAGTAGATTTTGAAGGAGGGTTGCCCTTGATTTATATTTTGCATTCCCTCCCCCACACACTAGGTGGATTTCTTAGAGTTGGAGGGCTGGATTGGTTTTGGTGGCTTACAGTTTTGGTGGGACAGTTGCATTTTGCATTTTGGGGGGGTTTCTCTCGCAAGGCTGAGAGTGGGTTGCTGTGGGTGGACTCTGAATTTTTTCCCCCCAGTGTGGGTAAATTTTTCTCCAGCGTCGCTGATGCCAGAACAAGGCCCCAGAATGAACGGTTTCTCTCTGGGCGAGCTGTGCTGGCTGTTCTGCTGCCCACCTTGCCCTAGCCGCATTGCTGCCAAGTTGGCTTTCTTGCCCCCGGAGCCCACGTATACAGTGCTGCAGCCTGAGCAACAGCAACAGGAGGCTGGGGCTGCAGCAGCAGGGTCTGGGACCCCAACAGGAACGGGCAGCTGCAGCCTGCACTTGAGTGAGCGGGCGGACTGGCAGTATTCACAGCGGGAGTTGGATGCCGTGGAGGTTTTCTTTTCTCGCACATCTCGGGATAACCGGCTGGGGTGCATGTTTGTGCGCTGTGCCCCTGCCAGCCGGTATACGCTGCTCTTCTCGCATGGCAATGCCGTGGATCTGGGCCAGATGTGCAGCTTCTACATTGGCCTTGGCTCTCGCATCAACTGCAACGTCTTCTCCTACGACTACTCTGGCTACGGGGTGAGCTCAGGCAAACCCTCTGAGAAAAACCTGTATGCAGACATAGACGCAGCCTGGCAGGCCCTCAGGACAAGGTAAATTGGTGTTGGGGACAAGGTACCAGAGCATGGCTCTTGGCCTGCTAAGGAATATGAGTATTTCTGCATACAGCTCTCACCCTGTTAAACTCAACATCTGTATACTTAACCTGCTAAAGGGTGGGAGGAAGAAGTCTGTATACACTTCTTAACCTGGCTTTTGGGTTTTTTTTGTGGCCCTTCAGGGGCACCAGCAACAGTCACATGAGGAACTGCATGGCTTGGATTGGTAATGAGATTTTGCTTATTGGGTCTTCTCTATATGTGGGATTCAGTCATCAGCAGCCAACAACCGATGTAGCCACACCACTGCCTACTTCCACTGATAAAGGAAGCTGTAATGTGCACTGGTTGAGCTTATCCCAGCTTGACACCAGGTTGAGCTCAGTGGCTGCAAATCACAACTTTGTCTATGATTGGGGTTTGCACTGGTGCACTTACAACATTTGTTGGCCAGTAGTGGCTGAATTGGGGCTAATTCCACATATAGACAAAATTTGGGTAACAAGTTTGAATGTAGATCAGGTTAGTGATGACCAAAAAACAGTAACCATCTGATGGGAATTAGACATTGGGAGTCCCCATGTTCCATGTAAACTCTATAACATAGGCCTTCCTCTTTAGCAGTAGGGCAGGAGAGGAGAGGACAACTCAGAGCTGAATTCCCTGCCTGGCAGCCTGAGGTCTTGCATCCTCCCAGAGCAACCTGGCCAATGTGAAATAAGTAGGTGATTTCAGCTGATTTCCTGGGGGTAGGTGACCACCTCACAAACCATCACCAGAATTACTACTAATTGAATCTCCCTGTTTGTAGATGGAGCATCCAGGGAGTAAATAGACATGGAGTCCAAACTATCCCCTTGCCTCTGGCAGTGACCTGTCTGGGTCAAGTTTGAAGCATGTTGTTGGGTGGGAAAGTAGGTGTAGGAAAGCTTACTCTTTTGCTGTATGTATTGTACCTGTTGTTTGGTGGGTTAACCGAGTTGAGTTTCCAGGGCTCTCGGACAACTCTTGAGAACACTGAAACTGCTTGAAAAATTGAGTTAGTTAATTTGTAAAGAACTACCTAGGGCATGTGATGTTGCCTAGTGTAATGAAAGAAAGGATCAAATGTGTGGTAATACTTAGGCACATGGTGGATAAGATCTAAGGGAGGAGAAGTGCTATATAAGAGCTAAGTGTTAAGGTGACTGATTTGTTTTCCCCTCTCTAGCCCCACCTTTAATATTGTCTAAATCAAACTTGAAAAATTGCCATGAAAACTTACCAATCTAGGAACGCATTCTCTTTGTCCATTCTTCTAGATTGCAAGACTAAATATTTTACTTGCCACTTCAAAATGATTTGCTTCAAGTGAATAGAATTTTACAAGACTGATCTAAACCTGTTTTGTGGCTTTATTTTACCCACAGGTAAAAGTGCTGCTTTCTTTATTTCCTAAGGCAGACAAGGTGATACTTGTTCAGTGAAGGAGGATGCTCCTTGTTGTGTGTTTGTATGTTCCAGTTCTTAACATTACATTAACAGATTTAGACTTTATAATTGTCACAGCTCTCAGGAGTCAAAATAAATGTTATAATCAATGAAGTTGGTGCCTTATTGACACATGTTGATTCTGGCCATGGAGATTTACATGATTCTGACAGAGATATGTATGCTTAAATGTGTGTGCTTGTGTGTACATTGACTCACTGCTGGTGAGGAGGAAGTTTTCCCTAGTTAATGTATGTATTGATGATGCCAGCTAAGGGATCAGTTGCTACAGAATGTAAGCTTTTATCTTTTTAAAAAATCTCTGGCTTCATAGTTGTAAAGAAAATCTTTTAAATATGAACCAGCACAAAATTGTCTTCCTGAGTCTGCAGACATTTCCTCATATATTTTCTAAGCAGCATATTAAAATTAACAAGATTCTGCTCAGTTTCACAGCCACTATTCAGAATTTTGGGCAGCATTACAACTGAGACACAATATCTGTAAGTGCTTTCATTATAAAAATGCAAGCCTGACCCATAATATGTTAAAATATATGTGTTATACTTGAATACTATACCATTACAGTAATATTTAAGACTCATTTGGACCTGGTTTTGTGTCAGTAAAACTGCTCCAATGGAATCTGTGTATGCTTTGATTTCCACCTTAAATTCACAATACTTAGACATATTATAATGAAGTGCAATGCTAAATTAAGTCATGTCCTGAAATACGTGGAAAAGTGCCTCTTGCTAACAAGGCCACAGGAAGCTTTTAGATGTCCCTATAAGTTCTTCTGAGTTCACCGAAGACACCCTTAGAATCTTCAGCTTGAAATGTTACAGATCTGGAAGAGTCATTTGTTGTCTGTGACTGCCAGTGTTGGTGACATCCAAGAAAGAAGTATTCAGGATGTCTCTATTAGCCTGAAGGATAGACACGGAACCCAACGATGATTTTGATAATAAAACCAAACATTTTTGTTTAATAACCCAGGCCTCCGTGTGACTGCAAGAGGGGAATGTTTAGTACATTTCTGAATTTACTCAATCTTAGTTTCACAGTTCCCCTGTAAAGTACTACTAATTTTAGTAAAGTTAATACACCTCTACCCCGATATAACGTGACCCAATATAATACGATTTCGGCTATAACGCGGTAAAGCAGCGCTCGGGGCGGGGGTGGGGAGGCTGCGCATTCCGGCGGATCAAAGCAAGTTCAATATAACGCGGTTTCACCTATAACGCGTTATATCGAGGTAGAGGTGTACTGATTTTATCAATATGTATTTAATATTACCATCAGTAGTCAGGCAAGACTGGCATTAATTCTTAATTGGAGTGTGCGGGAACGGTTCTCTTTACCCCTATGTATTTGTACCATGTTCATTGAGCTGTTGAACGTGTATACAACAAATTTATATTAACAAATTGTATTTTAATATTTTGTCTGTAATAGGCAATGGATGGAAAATAAACCATATGAAAAGTAGTTTTAATATGTGTTCACTAGCCGCTATTTGTAAATATACCGGAGTTCCTATAGTGGGTGTGCAACTGTGCACATCGGGGTTCCCAACTATATAATAATTTGAATATTAATGGACCTGATCTTGGAACACAAACCTGTCAATTCTCAGTGATAACTGGGAATTCTTAAGTAATCTATAGATCAGGCTACATAAGCACCTCCAACTTCTATTAATTTTTTACTCTGTATATGAACTAGAACAGTGTTTCTCAAACTGGGTTCTGTGACTCTCGGGGTCCGTGAGGGTATCCCGGGGGTCCGCAGGCCCCACTGATCAACTTTTCCCCCTCCCTCCCAGTGCTCCCTACCTGCCTTGGTTCTGCATGGCTCCTGGAAGCGTCTGCCAGGTCCTGCAGACTCTAGGAGCATGGATGGCCAGGGAGGCACCACGTGCTGCCCATGCCCGAGTGCTAGCTCTGCAGCTCCCATTGGCCGGGATCCGCGACCAATGGGAACTGCGCGGGTGGCACCTGTGGGCACGAGCGCAGCATGCGGAGCGTCGCTGGCTGCCCATGCACCATGGGGCTGCAGGGACCTGGCAGCTACTTCCTGTGAGCTGCTGTAAGCGCCGCTGAGACCCCAAATCCACTTCCACACCCCAGCCCTCTGCCTCAGCCCAGAGTCCCCTCCCACACCCAAGCTCTCTCCCGGAGCCTGAACCCTCAGCCCTGAGCCTGCTTCTGCACCCCAAACCCCACATCCCTGGCCCCCCCCCAGAGAACCCCCCCCCCCCCCCGCTGGAGTCCTCACTCCTCTCTTGCACCCCTTCCCCAGCCTGGAGCCCCTTTCTGTATCCGAATCCCCTCATCCCTGGCCCCATCCCAGAGCCTGCACTCCCAGCCGGAGCCCTCAGCCCCCTCCGTCACCCTTACCCCAGCCTGGAGCCCCCTCCAGTACCCCAACCACCTTCCCCAGCCCAGAGCCTGAACCTCCAGCCAGGACTCTCACCCCCCTCCCATACCCCAATCCCTGCCCTAGCCCTGAGCCCCCTCATGCACCCAAACTCCCTCCTGGAGCCCACACCCCTTATCCCTGGCCCCACCCCAGAGCCTATATCCCCAGCCATAGCCCTCACCGTCCCCCCGCAAACCCCAACCCCCTTCCTCAGCCCAGTGAAAGTGAGTGAGGGTGGGGGAGAGCAAGTGACAGAGGGAGGATGGATGGAGTGAGCGGGAGGAGGGGTTTTGGAGAACGGTCAGGGCAGGGGGAGGGCTTCGGCGAAGGGGTGGGACAGGGGGTCCCGACTTTTTTTAATCAAAAGGGTGGGCCTCGGTTTGCAAAAGTTTGAGAACCACTGAACTAGAAGATATATTAATTTGTCATTTTTTTAAATATAAAAACATCTAATCTCTGAGCTGGAGGTAAGCAAAATACACCGGACCCTTGCTAGAACGCGGGATTTGGGATCCATGCGCTGTGCTGCGTTAACATGGGGACCGTGTTAAAATGAATTGCAATTAAAGTAATTAAATTTGGGATCCATGGCCACGGCCGTGTTGTATATGCGAATTTGCGCTATATAGACGCACGTTCTAGCGAGGGTCCGGTGTATGATGGATAAAAATTACAAATTGGATTTTTTTATTTAAATTAAATACAGGTTTTTAAAAATAAATCTATTTAAAATTAAATTAGAAATTACGACAACCTACGTTAGATTATAATAAGACTATTAAAATAATTTAAATTAAAATAATAATATTAAGCAGTACATGTTTGTGGCTGAAGTTTTCAAGAAAGGCAAAGCACTGAAATTTTGGAAGTCAGTGGCTAAGCACCTCTAGCCATTGTTACAATTAAAGTTCTGAAAGGATTTCTATTATAAACTCATTTTAATGGATTAATTTATTTTTAAACATCTGCATAGGCTGAAGCATGAGGGCTGCTGTTTTTAAGCTTATAAATGGAGAAAAATTGATCAGTATTTCCGATTATTTTGCTTCAGGGTGGATTGGTTTAAATGTAAGAAATTTAAATCACTGATTTTTAATCATGATTGAAATAAGCAGGCAGGGATCCTTGATTTTAATAATCAGTTTTAATCTTGTTTTGCCATTTGTACTTTTTAGGTATTTTCCTAAAGAGAGGCTGATTTTTTTCAATGGTTGGTAACCATTAAAACATGTTGATTTGCAACTAAATATAGCCTTTACACTGAACTTGGTGCTTCTTTTTGCTAATCAGCATACGCTATATTGATGCACATTTATTTAAGCAGCTGCACCTCTACCCCGATATAACGCTGTCCTCTGGAGCCAAAAAATCTTACCGCGTTATAGGTGAAACCCTGTTATATCGAACTTGCTTTGATCTGCCGGAGCACACAGCCCCGCCCCCCCCCCCGGAGCGCTGCTTTACCGCGTTGTATCCAAATTTGTGTTATATCGGGTCACATTCTATCAGAGTAGAGGTGTATATAGCTTAAATGACGTTTTTATAGATTCTTAATTTTTACATTTTTATGTTTAAAAAATGGTGAACAGTGCATTTCTTACTAAATGACTTTTTTTTTTTTTTTTTTTACTTGTGATTTGTGTCAAGTTTGTTTTGGAAATTTGAATTCAACAAACAGTGCACAAAAATGGCATTTTAAAATTGTTTATTGAATAAAACTACTTCACATGTGCTGGATACATTCAAAAGTTTATCAAAACATATTTTGCATTTTAAAATTAACTGATTTATTAAACAAAGTATTATCTGTACTAAGTGAATTGAGGAGTTTTTTTTCTGGTCGCTATTGTCCTTCAAGGTTTTAGAACTAGTAGATCTCATCCTCTCACACCTAGTTTTTATTTATAGATTGGAGAAGAAAAACAAGTCTTTTTCTACTCCCAACGGGTTTGTTAACTTTGAATAAACCAGTCATTGGTTTGAACTAATTGAATAAGCTGATATGAAGAAAAAACTATTTCTGTCAAAAGCTGATTCAGCACTTTAACAAACTTGCTAGAGCCTTTATAATTACTGTGTGCTCATAAACTGAGGAGTTCAGGCTGAGATAAATCTGCTTCCAGTTAATTAACACACCCCCATCAAGCACCTAAACATTTTATTTTGGTAATTCTTGGATTTATAGGTCTAAGTGACACTTTCTGTGAGTTAGATTCTTTGTTTCAGTTTGGTCAGTCTATTTTGCTCTAATTTGTTCTACAAATAGAACTGGACATAATATAAAGTGTTTCAGACCCTGTGTCTTTTATGTCAAGTTCTAATTGGGTTTAGTGCTCTTCGCTATTTGTGGTGATATAATTAACTTTTATCCTAATATTTGATTGACTGAGAGAGTGGCTGATATGTAGGATTCCTATAGCTTGACTCCCCTTCCCCCCCCCCCCAAACTACTTGTGATATTAAAACCATTTCAACAATCCTATATTAAGGTGAATTCTGTTAGCCTTATGAATGGGATACATATTCCCAATCATCCAGTTTGGGTATTATGTTTAAACTCTCGAGCATGACCACAAACATTTTTCCCATCATTATTCTTTGATGTTTTCCCTACTTCTGTGTTGCCTATACTTGAGTCAATTGCAGATTGTGTAATGCTTGGAAGACTGTGGTAATGGGTATAGTATTCTCTTACTGTCATCATGATATTTAATTAAATGTCTTTGTTAAATCCCTGAGTTAAATTCTACATTCAGTTTTACTCAATAGAAAATAAATTAGATAAAATCATAAACTGATCTCCTGGGCTGTGTGCAGTTATTGATTGGTGTTGATGGGAGTGAGTGATGGATAAATCGGAGCCCCTCCCCCCACTCTTCATATTTTTTAGCTTACGCTGGTGTGCTGATGTGCTTCAGATATGTAGGAGTGATAAAATCAATGTACGCATTCCCTAAACTCTCCAGGAAAGATTTGTGAAGTGATTTTAAAAATCCTATATGAATGAAAGACGGCATCACTTCCCTAACTCTTTGACTCCGAAATATAGTATCAAAGTGAAACTCCTCAGTCTGCTATCTGGATGCTGTGAAATGGTTGAAGAGGTTATAGCTGGTTATGTCTGAATCCTTGAAAGACCAATATCAAAAGATTTATGGAGTAATTTATTTAGGTATGTCCTCTCAACCCATAACAGAGCATCAGAACAGTTCAACTTTGATCTCTACTTCATAGTCAGTAGAGATCTGCTAGTTCCCTCCATTGATTCACCAGTACTGAAGGAGTCAGACTTCGATATTACACAATAGAATCCAAGCGTTTCTGGTAGGAGATTATTTTCCATTCATTTAGGAGTCATGATATATCAATCCAGGAACTATTTTTTCCCAAACCATGGGGATTTTAAAGATCTCTTCTATTCTGAACTGTCACTTTATGCAAGCTACATTAAAGAGGGTTGCGGGGGTGGGGGCGGGGGGAAGGAAGGGGCGAGAAAAGGAAAAGAGAGATCTGTTCTGTTGGTGTTCTCTTCCCACCCCCATTCCCACCCAGTGCAATTTTCTTTGAAAAACTTGGCTTAAAAAAAATTAATTGCAAATAATTTTCATTAAAGCCAGAGCTCATAACTGCCTGAATTCTTGCAGGGAGGGTAACTAGTCACCTGAGGAGGTCCTAGCACTTTTCTAAAACAGAGTGGTGACTGTCTGAGTACAAAGATATAGCCCATGTTAATTAGTATATTTTTTTCAGAGACTAAAATAGCATTTACCATGTTATCAGCATACTTAAACTGCCACTTTAATTTTCTTTGACATAATCTTGTTTGAACAGCCCTCTAGCATAAAATCTTGTTTCAAAGAATTCAGATCAGATCATTCAGTTGAGTTGAATATTTGAACAACTGACTTGATGTTTGTTTAATTAGCATAGTCCTTTGAAGTTCTTTCTGTTAGTCTTTAAGGTGCCACTGGACTCCTTGTTTTTTTTTTTTTAGAGCAGTGTTTCCCAAACCTGGGATGCCACTTGTTTAGGGAAAGCCCCTGGTGGGCCGGGCTGGTTTGTTTACCTGCCCCATCCGCAAGTCCGGCCGATCGTGGCTCCCACTGGCCGCGGTTTGCTGCTCCAGGCCAATGGGAGCCGCTGGAAGCGGCGGCCAGTACGTCCCTCGGACTGCGCTGCTTCCAGCAACTCCCATTTGTATCCTAGACTTAATTAGATGTGCATAATGTAAGAAAAATTGACCAGTTAATAATGTGAAGTAGCTATCACAGATTTTGTTCACTACCGATGTAAATATATTCAGTATAATAAAAGAATGCATTTACTTTACAGTACTTCCTCATTTTTGCTGTTTCACCTGATAGGCAAGTTTAGTTCTAGATTCATTTAAGCTGCAGATATTGTGACTTTTCAAAATAGTATAGGAAGAGAGAGACTCAGAAAAAGATTCTATATTAGGATGATGATCCTTCATTCCTTAATATTGGTTGCAAAAGTGGAAAAACTTTTTTTTGCTGGCTCTTTTGGCATCTACCTGCTCTGCACATACTTCCTTGGAGTCTGACTTCATAAACTGGAGTCTTCATAAATTTGTTTGGATTTGGAATTTTTCCCAAGCATTCTCAGTGGGACTCTTGGATTTTACTGGGTGGTATTTCCTATTTTTGGCCCTTTTAAAGAGATTATGGTGTGAGGGCTGCAAGTGGTTATGTAATGTACGCATATCCTGGTGAACAGTGCAATTAGAATCACATGGAACACAAATTTGATCAAAAATATGACTGCAAAATAGGGCAATGTTACCTTGTGCAGCAATGTATTATACAGCTAACTGCACAATGAACATACGTTAATTCAAATGATTAGCATGCCACAGGCAAGTAGATAGCTGCCACTGGTATTCTGGTAAACATTTTTAATAACTTTGTGCATCAGATTTTGGTGTCATGTTATGTAGATAGTTTTTCTAAAGACAAAGAAAACAGTAACATTTAGCAAAGATAGTCACTGATGTCAGGACTGTAAGATCAAAGCAGACTTGAAAGCTAAATTTCCATCATTGATATATATTTCATTGCCAAGAATAGTTTTAAATTAGCTTTGTTTTTAGCTACTCTTGGCGATACGAACAACAAATAAGATTTGATTTTTGTTTTTTAGTTGTCTTGGGTGTAGACAGGCTTAAAATTCAGCTGTCCAAACTGGACATATCAGTTTTTTGTTTACCCTCTCATCATAAAAGGTTCTGGGGTGTAGTTCTGATCTAATTACCGATATACTGGATATAAAGAACTCTAAAATGGAGGCTGGGCGCATGGTAAAAATAGCAGTGTGGACATTGTGGCATGGGTGATGGCATGTGCCAGCTGCCCAAGTACAAACCCAATGGGTCAGGTGGGCTTGCGCTAGAGCGGCTAGCCAGTGCTGCTGCTCGTGGCACAATGTCCATACTGCTATTTTTAGCATACTAGCTCGAGAGAGGAAGTGTGTGTCTGTCTACTCAGGATGGGTGCTCACTTCGAGGTGCAGTGTAGACATCCCCTAAGTGGTCATGAAGTGTGCCCACATACGTGTTTAGGAACTCAAGGTCTTCTTCTGCCTTCAGTGCCATATAGTAGATTAAGTGCCATGAGATATTTGAGAGGGAATGGTTTTAGCCTTTCCCTTTCTCCTTATCAGAGGTACGTGATCTCTCTGGATACTTTTCTACCTGCTCATTGCCTTCCTCAAAGAGGCTGGCTTGCAAAGTCTGATGTGTGCAAGTAGGCACAAATGGGTATTTTTGTTTTTGTTTTTTTAAATATAAAAGTGCACCCCTCGGCACTCCATGTTACCATGGTGTGTCTTTAAGTGCTAGGCTAAGTTTACAGTAGCTTGTTACTTGTGTGCTCAAGTAAAACACAATTAGTAATGTTATCTGGGACTTCAGAGAACCAAGGGTATACATGTCATGAATAAACTATATGGGGAAAAATGTTACAACTACAACAAAAATATGGGTCAACTGTCAGCAAACTTTGTGGCCAAACTTTGACACTGTTTGAGTAAATGGACTTTAAAAGACTGAGTAGACTAAAGGAAAAAAGTCTCTCTTCCCTCTCCCACCCCCAGCTAAGTCCATTTCAATTCTAAGATTCTTTTAATGACTTCCTTGCTTAGGTATACAGTAGTTTAAAGGAGATGTTGATGGCACCTGCCTTGTGGAGTCTTGCTTGCTTTAATTTCTTTTGTTTTAAATTTTGTTTTAGATTGCCACAGGAAAGCGGGGAAGTGAGGTTATGGTAATTTTCACCTTAAACCCTTTCCCAAGTTCGTTTTAAGAGGCTCAGCAGAAAATTAGTCTGTAAAGTCTTGAGTTACACCCGGTAAAGAATGTACCTATCTCGGAACTATGCAAACACTAATAAATGGGTGGTTAAATAACATTGTTTGCCAGTGATGCATTTAATGAGTAACCAGCACTTCCTCCACAGGTAAAGATGAATCAGTTTCAAGGCAGTGTTTGGGAGATAGGCCATGAAGGAAGTGATTCTTGAGGCAGTTTAAATTAACATACCAATGCCCATACTCAGTGTTGTTTGGCCTCTCAGCCACAGAAAAACTGCCATTTTTTTTCTTTCTGGACATTGAGTAACTCTTGCGAGTAACCTTAACTGCCGTTGAGTCCAGAGATCTTGGGGAAAAAAACAACAAGGAGTCTGGTGGCACCTTAAAGACTAACAGATTTATTTGGGCATAAGCTTTTGTGGGTAAAAACCTCACTTCTTCAGATGCATAGAGTGAAAGTTACAGATGCAGGCATTATATACTGACACATGGAGAGAAGGGAGTTACTTCGCAAGTGGAGAACCAGTGTTGACAGAGCCAATTCAATCAGGGTGGATGTAGTTCACTCCCAATAATAGATGAGGAGGTGTCAATTCCAGGAGAGGAAAAGCTGCTTCTGTAATGAGCCAGCCACTCCCAGTCCCTATTCAGAGATCTTGAAGGCACTCATCTGCTTGCAAGATTAGGCCCCATATATTTGACAGAATCTCTTTAGTGTGGCAGATACACACTGTACTCACTTGTGAGAACTGTATCTGTGGCCCCTTTACATTAACTTCTTGAATATATTGACTGCTGATTTTATCTTTAGGATATTCTGAGTAAGAAAGGATGGACGATCTAGACTTATAGTATATATGTGTGTTATATGCATTTTGGAAAAATATCCTGCTACTCCATGGGAAAAATCTTTCCCCCAAACCTGTGCGATCAGTTAAAACCAAACTGCTGAGTCCCTGAAGCAGCTTACAGGTATCCAATGCATATCTGATACATAGTTGAGCTAAAGCTCTTCATTGGGCATTACATGGGGGTTGTACTTAAGATAATAAGTAAGACTTAACAAGGTCCCTTCCGCCTCATGGCAACTTCAACATTCTGCTGTATGATGCAAAATATTGAGTGACCACTGCAAAATGCTCATTAGCTGAGTGCTGTCAATGTACAGTCCTTTGCCCATGGAACTTGCACAGGTTACAGAGCACTAGCATGATGCACAAGATGATCAGGTCCAGTCTCTGAAAATCTTCAGTGCTAGAATTGTGGAGTTTACATAATAATTAAAAGGAGGGATTTGAATGGAGAGAATGGTTGGAGGGATAGGAAGGGAGTGATAGAAAGAAACAAGAAGAATTTGGGAGAAGTTCAGGCAGAGGGAGGAGGGAATCCATGGCGATAGAGACCAGGTGGACAAGTGCAGGGCCTTGATGTGAGGATGAGAACTTGAACTTGATGTGAGAGCTGAAGCAAGAGTAGCAAGTTTAGCATTCCAGTTGTGATTAATCATTGTGATGAATGGGAACTATTTGTGAATAAGCAGTTTTCAGGAACAGATGGTTCTTCTTTCATCTTCTGTGTTGACTGTTGCGCTTCACTTTTTAGATGAATGACCAGAGACTTGGATGAGGAAAGTTAACAATTGTAAGTGATACAATGTGGCATCAGTTTTCATAAAATACATGCCTCTTCTGAAAATTGCCTGTAAAAAAGGGTATGGGGCAGGGTCTGTATATCCTTGGGTCAATTACAACCATATCAGATTTGTTCAATTAGCAAGAGAAATGTTTCCCCTAACTGCTAGTCTTTCCCTCTCAACCTGGCATCGGATAGTCTAGCTGGGTTTTTGTTGTTGCATGCAAAGAACCCAGCTTGATTTTCAGCTTCCAGGTTGTTAGCAGGGCTGGCAGTTGAAGTACAGGATTTCTATCAAGTTTGTTAAGTTTACAGATGTAATTTGAGGGACAAGGAAGTTGCTTTTCAATATAGAATTGCCCAGTGGGAGGAGCGGAACACAATGCAAGTTTTAGATGCTGGGAAGGAGCGTAAAGCTTGTTTTACCCTGTTCCTAGGGCTACTGTTGGCAAAGCAGGTCCCTTAGGCATTACATTAAGCTGGCTGCAAACAATTCCAAGAAAGGCGCACAACACAGATTAGAATTTGTGTAGTGTAGTGGTGTCCTGGTGATGTCCCTCTTTCCCATCCAGTGCTTAATTTGTAATGAAAGGTGCTGGGGCTCAAGAATTTTTTTCTTTCATAATTGATGCGGCAAACCCAGAGGTGCCAGGGCTATGAACTGCCAAGTCTAGAAGTGCTGGGGTTCAGCCCTTGCAAGCCTTGGCACAAATGAAGCACTGTTCCCAGCCATGTAGGCAGTAGTATATGGTGGGGGAGAAGAATGGCATAAGAGATTCTTGGTTTTATATCACCAGAAGCTCTTCTCCTTGCAGTGGAGTGAGCCTCCTAGGGCTGGATATGTTGGCTTTAAGACCAGATGATGCAAAGGCAGAAAGTAGTTGTACTAAAATGGCAAAAACTGGCCCAATAACTTTATTCCTGCCAGTACTGTAGCAGTTAGCTGAGATGAGCACTTGAATGTTTGTGGGAGAATCCTTGCAGTTCATGAAGTGTTTTTGTAACAGTTCAACAAAATAATTATTTGCAAATTAGGAAACTCCCATGTGGGTTTGAGTCCAGATGGGTTCATTAATTAAGAACACCTCAGACTGCAGAGGGAAGAATTTAAAGTATCCTTAATCTCAATGCATTTTCTCTGGTAAATTCTTACTGCTCAGTTTGTTATAAGCTTGGTTTTCACTTTCCTCTATGTGAAATCCATTCGATTTTCTTCAGACACCTTGATTTATTTGTGAGGGGGGCTTCTGTTTCCAGGAAGACTTTGGGCCAGCAGAATGTTTGAGCTTTACTTGTTGAAATTCTGCATTAGAACCTTTGACCCCCTTGTATGAAATACATGCTAAATTGAGGTTCATTTATTAGCTGTTTGCTGTGATATGCTGCATGCATCTGTGTCAGGCAAGTTTCCCTTTGCAAGGCATGCATTGTCACCTAGAAACTCTACAGTGATGAAATTTTTTAACAGAACACTAGCAAACTACTTCAGATACTGATATGTTATGACTGCTAAATCAAATTCACTGTTACATGGTCAGATCCATTTTATTTGTATTTGCAACAAAATAAAAAAATAATTTTTGCATTGCTGTGTAATGGGACACTCAACTTGAATCTTTTGAAACTAACTTCAAAAATATTTTTTTCTGACAGAGCACCCTTTAAATGGCATGTCCTGAGGTTTTTTTAAAATTCCTTTTTAATTTAAAATAGGATTGGTAGGAGGGTTTTTGCTCACATCATAAAACTTTTCTCCCCTCTCCCTTTCTCTCTGCACACAACTGCCTGCTGCTGGCTCAGGTTCCGTTTAGCTCAGGGGTCGGCAATGTTCAGCACGTGGCTCGCCAGGGTAAGCACCCTGGCGGGCCGGGCCAGTTTTATTTACCTGCTGACGCGGCAGGTTCGGCCGATCGCGGCCCCCACTGGCCGTGGTTCGCCGTCCCGGACCAATGGGGGCGGCGAGAAGCGGCGCCGGTGAGCGATGTGCCGCAGCTTCTCGCCACCCACGTTGGTCCGGGACGGCGAACCGCGGCCAGTGGGGGCCGCGATTGGCCGAACCTGCCGCGTCAGCAGGTAAATAAAACTGGCCCGGCCCGCCAGGGTGCTTACCCTGGCGAGCCACGTGCCGAACGTTGCTGACCCCTGGTTTAGCTGTTGGTGGTAAACACCTTCTTGAAGAGCCTGGGGAGGGCGGGGGGTGGGGGGAGGAGGAGGAGGGAGTCCACCAGCAACAAACAGGGAAACTGACTGTGTACAAAACCCTGTCCCAGTGCACAGCCTGGAAATAGACACTTTGAAAATTCTCTGACTACTGAGTTACAGTAATCTCAGGAGTTACTTGTAGAAAGAATGGGTACAAAAGTTTCAGAAGGAAATAAAACCGTTCTCTCAAGTGGACTATGTCTCTCTTGGTATGCTAGATTGTGCAATCCATTGCAGATAGTGTAATATGAAGGGCAAAAAGAGCTTGAGATGAATGGCTGCTTTCTAAATTCTTCCTCTTGTGTTTCTCGAGTGTGACTTCAGAGGGCTTATTTGGAAAATTCTGCTTCGGCATACTCTTCATTCACTATGGCTATGTCTTCACTGCCAAAAGTGTGGCTTTACATTGAGATAGCTAACTTGATGTAAAATCCTTGGGGGACTAGGCAGAGGTAGCTTTTAGCTCAATGTAACAGGGATAAACCCCAGGTGGGTGGGGATGCTGTGTTGAACTCAGCTAGCTACATCATGGTAAAATCTATCTGTTCCTTGTCTGAATAACGATTTTACATCAAGTTAGTTGTCTTGATGTAAAAACTCACTTATTTTTTGTGGTGAAGTCAGAGCCTTAATGTTGCTAAAATTGTAGCAGAACTCTACGGTTGTAGCAATCTAGGTATGACTGTTCTATATCAAGTTTAACTTCATGAATAGCTCTCTTAAGTTGTTACATGGAGAAGTCTCTTTGTTTCAACACCACTTCTGCTATTTTTATGTACACTAGTTACCAACATTTAACCTTTGCCTCAGACTGGTTAATAATTACGCTCTGACTCTGCATACGTAGCAGGAAACTACTGACGCTAGAATCACCTTTGAGATGTCAGTACAGTAGTTAAAATAGCAAGTTGTGGCTTATCTGGAATTTGGCCAGGATACTGTAAGGTTTACATTTACAGTAAACCTCTAGCCACTTGTTACAGTTTCTAATATGGTAACCCTCTGACCCCTCCCCTGAGCTCCCCCTGGACAATTATTTGAGAAATGTTCACTTGAAAAGCCCCTGACTGCAAAACCAATAATATAGTAGTTCTACAGTCTCTTCTTAAGATCTGTACTAAAATGTACTACAAATGTAGAGGATCCTAACTTTGAGGGAATACAGAATCAAATAACATTGCTTTCTCTTAAATAAAATTCAGTCAGAATTGGTTCTTGGCTTGAAAACCAAATGAGAGGAGAAGCGGCTTAAAAGAAAAATGTGTCCATCTTTCGAATGTGACTTATCTGAAGTTTTATCTGAAGTGGTCAATGGTAGAATTTTGACAAGCACTCAATATTGGCCTAGCTCCTGCTCTCATTGAAGATGGTGAGAATTTTACCATTGACTTCAGTGAGTTCAGAGTTAAGCCACCACTGAGCACTTTTGAAAATGGTAAAGGAGAGACCACCTCTAGGAGCTGAGAGGGTTGTTCAGTCTCTGTGGTCCTTTACTTCTGTGTGGAAAATGCCAACAAGGACGCTAGTTCGTGCCAAATACAAATTTAATTGGGCACCTTTCCAGCAGAGCTGACCTGAGACCTCAAATCCATTTCACATAGACCACTGAACACACACTGACCTAGATTGGAACTGTCCATCTCTTTGTCCCACTTTCCTATCCTCCCAGCAAACTCTTCTTAAATACGCTTCAATTTAACAACTTTCACAATGAATGGAGGACTTTTGGGTATGGATCTGGGATGCTTTTCCTCTGGATCCAGTTCCAAATCAGTCATGGGTCAGCAGCAGGGACTTAACCAGGATGTTCTGTCTCTCTGATGGGACAGTCACAGTAATTCTCACTAATGGGTTTTGTTCTGAAAGCAGTGCTAATTCAGGGAAAGGAATCTGTGTTAAGTTAAATTTAGCTCTTTTCCTTTGCCTACTGGCATTAACCAGCTGTTCTCCCCCCTTCTTTCCCAGTTTTGAGGTACAACATAGGAATACTGTATACATCTCTGCCATGCATGGTGTTGTCTGTACAAGGAGATGCTGTTGCAACATTTCAGGATGAAGGCTCCCATTGTGCTAAGGGAGGAAAGAAACCATGCTTCACCCACCATTGAAATTCAACCACTTTTGGGGTTAAATGTGCCCAGTATGTATGCACAGCAACAGCTTGGCTCTAGAAGTGAATTCATTATTTAATTGAAACCACAGAGACAATATACATAGGCAGAGTGTAGTTACCCAAGCTGGAATTTGGCTATGTTGTAGACATTAGTGCATCTACGCTTTCAAAAAGTGACATGGTATATTTGACTTTTAAAAAGCGATCAAGATTTCAATGTTAGTTCTCCTCCAAGAGATGGTAACTTCTAACAACACCAGGCTGCTTAATGCCATGCTGGTGCATTGGTTCATTATTAACTCAAAGAAGAGTGGTACTTGAATAGAACTGCTAGTACTAGCTTCTTGTGACCATTCTGTTGTTGCATAGAGATGCCCTACCCAAGTACTAGGTATGTTTAGATTGTCAGAATCACAGCACAGGGCAGGCATATAGGGCTAGAGGGAACACTGAACAACTTGAAGCTGTCGTCATTACTTCTAATCCATGTTAGTATATCTTTAAATTGACAGCCTTTGATGTTATGCCTTCCAACCCTCCTGACTAGCATCTTTTGGAGTGCATCACTTAAGCAAATATATGACTAATCCTTGAGCTAGAGCCAGACACTGCTGTCACTACTGGAGTAGCTGCATGATAATTGGTAGACATGCTATTATCAGGGAAAAGAAATTTGACCAGTGAAACCTTTCACCAATTGCTTTCAGAACTAAAGGCTGTCCTGTTACCTAGATACAGTAGCTGCAGGAGAAGTACATGGTATGCAGAGTAGCTATTTGACAATTTAAACCTCTTTATTTTTAAGCTATACTGGCAAAATGCCTTTTACTCAGTAGTAGCTCAAACAGTGGAAAAAGAGCTGTAATTGGGGATGGAGAACAAATGTACATGATTTTGTTTTAGGACTGAATTTTCTTACCAAGAAACATAATAGCTTTCTAAATTTATAGACCAGGATACTTCAGCAAACCCCTACACCTTCCCACTCCCCGCTAAAAAAAAACCCTGCTCCATGCCAAAAAGAAATGTTCTGTTGATCACTTCTTTTCTTAATTAAACTTATATTTCTTAGTTAGTATCTGATACTGTAATGTAATTATATTATTAAACCTCGGGGTATAAAACGTGTTTGTCCAGCCACCAAATACAAATGCTAATCCTGTTGGCCTTTTAGTAACTGATTTGTTCTGTCCAGTGTTAAGCTGTCATGCGCCTGGAGAGCACAAAGCAGTTTTCAGCAACACTTCCATTTGAGCCAAGCAACTTGATGTTAACTTCCTAATATTCACAATTCCAAATATTAACTGAAAGAAACAGATCAGTCCCTGGGTTTGTGAAGATAAACATTTTGGGTGGAAAACTTAATTTAAGCTCTGAACCAGTTATCCAGAGCTTGCTGTTTGTTGCTAGAACATCTGGTGCTGCTAATCCTGCTGGTTCTTAATCTAATTGTTAATCTATCTCAGTTTTGTATGTGAGTGTAACTGGGACCTAAACATTTAAGGTGCCAAGAGGTCATTTAAAAAAAAAAACAGTGTAGGAAAGAATGCTGCCTGGATTAGCTTAGTGGTCTAAGCATTGGCTTCATATGCTTAGGCTCCCTGAGGCCTTGGATTCAAATTCTGGCATAGGCAAGTTAACCCATCATCCTTCCAAGATAGTAGGAATAGAATACTTTGCAATTCCATGTATGCAGGTTTTTATGTTGTTTCCCATCACTATAGTAGTTGAACGTCTCCCATGAGTATATTCAAGCAACAAAGATGTTTAATTTCCTGCTGGCAAGAAACAGGTTTAGGTTGTTAGTATGGTTGTGTATTATAGGTGCGGCTGGTAGCATGGACTGTAATTAAGGTTGTCCAACATTTCCCATCTGTGTTCCCTGTTTTCAGTTGCTTATAACTTAGCCAAATTTTAACTGTTGGGCTGAAATTTCCCATTCCAGTGTCTGCCTGAAGCTGAATTTCTTGGAAAACTTCAACCAAAATGATTCTCACATTTCTGAGAATGAGGCTTGGGAAAATATTGTATTGCCCATGTTAAATGCCCATGGCATTTTTTTATTTTAGAATCTCTGGCACCTCTGTGCTTTGGAGCAGTGCCTTGATATTTTGCAGAGTTGAAGGGGCCTGTGTGTCAAGGATGTGCCTTTTGCCATATCTGGCCAAAGAATAAGCCTTTGAAAAACTGCAGATCGCACCTTCTTAGAGACTTGCTAGAGCTTCACAGCTAAATTCCTTGGAGAGTCTATTACTTGTGAGGGAATTCTTCACCTCTACACATGCGCAGAATTTATGTCCCCCGCAGATTTCTTTGCTTCCCCACAGAAAAAAATGACTTTCTGACAGGGAAGCAAAGGGAAGTCACAAGAGCGGTCATGTGGCCCTCCCCAACAATATGTTTTGGGTGCCCAGGGCAGCCGGCAGAGGTAAATCACTGTGGGACGGAGGGCGGGACTGGGGAAGACAGTTGGTGGCTCCTACCCTATGCTGGGCTCAGCTGTTGGTCTCAGCTGGGCTGGGGAGGACAGGCCTTCCTCTTCCCCTGCACGGGATCCCGGGCAGAGTCAGACCCACCCCTACATTTCTCCCCCAGCTGCAGGAAGCTCTGCAAACTCCCCTCTCCCCAGCTTCTTGCATCTATTGCTCCTCAGCTGCAGGGGGAGGGATCCCTGTACAGGGAGCTGCTCCTCCCTCCGCCCAACCCCTGTGCATCCAGACCCCCTAATACCCAGACCCTCCTGCCGAGCCTCACTCCTCCCCCCCCCCCCGAACCCCCCCATGCGCCCCAGTCCCCCTGAACCTGGAGCACCCCGATGAGCCACCCGGATCTGCACCCCACCGATCCCCAACCAGTTGCACCTGGATCCCCATCCCACTCCCCCAGCATCTTGGTCCCCCCACCCAGACCCCCCTGCTGAGTCCCAACCACCTTCACCTGGACCCCTTGCAGAGTCCAATTTCCATTGCACCCAGAAGCCCCCAACAAGCCCCTGTGCATCCAGATCCCCCTCGCACCCGGATCCCCCACTGAGCTGCCTGCACCCAGATTGCTCCCCCCCCACAACCCTCTCAACCCACACCTGGATTCCCCCACACTAAGCCCCTCCACTCTTGGATCCTGCCTTGCTAAGCCTGCCTGCCCACACCTGGTGCACAGAGGGGAAGGGCCCTGGGTGTTTCTCCTGCAGGCTCAGTCCTTGTGCTGTGTCAGGGTTGGGTTCAGCCTCACCGCTAAGTCCATGTCCCGAGGGGGAACTGCACAGTGATCTCCCCCCTCTGTGCAGCCAATGGCCTGTGCTCCCCAATGCCATGCTGGAGACTCCACATGTATTTGGCAAATAAAATTTGCAGAATTTTATAATAGTGTGTGCATAATGTTATTTTTTTGGTGCATAATTTTTAATTTTTTGGCACAGAATGCCCTCAGGAGTATTCTGTGCAGTCCAGACTGGGGCAGAGCTGGACGTTCCCTACAATTTCAGTTCCCTTGGGCCCAAGCAGCATGGAGAATGAAGTTTTCTGATTCAAATAGAGAGGGGTCGGGAGCTGTACTGGATGGAGGGACGAAGTAGGCTGGGACTGGAGGCTAAGGGTGGGAAACTGGGAGTTAAGATGGGGGAAGACTGGAACAGGGTCTGGGAGTGGAAGAGAAGGAGTCTGGAGAGGTGAAGCCAGGACTTGCTGGGCAAGGTAAGTGGTACTGGTATGAGAAGCCAGGGATGGGGAAGAGACCGGACTGAGAAAGAGACAAGTTGCAGGGGATAGGACAGAAGGGGTCAGACTTGTGGGGAAATGGTTAGTCTATGCCCACTAGACCACACCCAGTTCAATCCAAGATTCCTTAATCTCACTATACTTCTGATGCCAGCAAATATCTGTAAAATCCACTAACGGAGTATCCCATATCTCCCCCCTCCCCCCACCTCCCTTTGCTTGTCCACATAGAGGATGACAACCTACTGCAAATTACTCCATTAGCTCAAGTGGCAGAGGTCTGTTTAATACATCTAACATCTAAAGGTTCCAACCCTGATGATGATCCATGTGCCAACAGATGGAATATCTGTTTTCAGTTTGCTTTGTTTTAAAACCTAGGAAATTATACATATGCACACAAAACTATGTTAAAGAAAGTTATTAAGATTGAAGCGTCAAGCACTCACAAGTTAAGATGCGCCAGAATTAATAATTCAGCTCCCTTGTGTGTTTGCATTATGATAATCTTTACATGATTGCATACTTTTTTTTTCTTCACAGAACTCCTGCCTCATTCAGTGTACAGGATTCAGCTGGGCTGGGGATGAATCAGGGTTGTGTAGTAAAGGAGGCTGTTATCTGAAGGATCCAGCTTCATTCGTGGCAGAAGTTGGAAGGTGTGTAGTGAATGAGGCAGGGCGTTGCAGGAAGAGAAAGGATAGTCTCGTGGTGAAGGCATTTGAATGCTGTCCTAGGAAATTGGATTCTATCTCTGATTCTGCCACAGAGTTCCTATGTGATGCTCGACAAGTCAGTTAAACCAAACTTTTCAAAGGTGGTCACTTTGTGTGTGTCATTTTCTGGGTGCCTGACTTAAGGCCTTGGGGTCTGATTTACATTCACAGCTGCAACTGAAGTCCGTTGGAACTGAGATCTGAACATATAAAGTGCTATATAATGCTAGGTAAATCAGGCCCTAGTAATCTCAAATTTGGGCATCCAAAATTAGTGGATACTTCTGACCTTAATGTCTCTGTGCTTTAGCTCCCCATCTATACAGTGGCAATAATAATTTTCATCTCACAAGAGTGTTGTGAAACTAAATTTTTAATGTTTGTGAAACACTCCGATATTATTCTGAGGAGGGCCATAGAAAAGCCGATGCAGAAACGAATAGTCCTGCCTCAGAGTAGGATTTGAGAAGTGTGAAGTAAATAAGATCTGGAGCCACACACTGAACAACAAAGAGAAAACAAAATATCAAATAGCTGCTCATTAAATGAGAACTGTCCATTCTGTGCACTGAATGAGGCAAGGATCCTTTGGGGAAAACAGTATGTGATCATGTAACTAAAGACCGTTGACCCTGCAGCCCATGTTATGACTAGCTGTCCCAGTGATTTCATGTAGACTTTGGAGACTTTTCATGAGGGAGAGCTGAACCTGGAAAGACACCAATGCGAGGGTCTTGGAAGTGGAGGAATGGTTTCCCAGAACAGCGTAGGTTCTGTCTGAGAAGAAAGACCTGGGAGATTTCTGTTTATTCCTGCACCTTGATCTTCACATTGTCAACCCCCAAACTGTCATATCTCCAAGTGCTATTCTCAGTTGCCGACTTTTCCCAAGCAAGCAAAGAAACTTGTTTTTTTCCAACTGGTTGCTGTCAGGTGAGGGTTTCGTTTAGTATGGCTCGGACAGTTTTAATAATAGAAATGTAGGACCAGAAGGAATCTCAGTAGGTCATCTAGTGCAGTCCCCTACACTGAGGCAGGATGAAGTATTATCTAGACCAGTGTTTCCCAAACTTGGGACGCCGCTTCTGTAGGGAAAGCCCCTGGCAGGCCGGGCCGGTTTGTTTACCTGCCGCGTCTGCAGGTCCGGCCGATCGCAGCTCCCACTGGACGTGGTTTGCTGCTCCAGGCCAATGAGAGCTGTTGGAAGTGGCGGCCAGTACGCCTCTCCATATGAGCAGGGATTTGTCCCAGCGTCTTTTTCCCAAAATTTTCCCTCCCACTTCTGTTGTGTAGCATGGATTTAGCTGATTGCTGCTTTCCACCATAGGTGTATGTAGAGAGACTATTAAGAATTTTGGGATGTTTAAAGATAAAATATTTTACGTTTAATAATATTTTTAGATTGAAAAAAGAAGGCCTTCATGTCCCAATTTTTGCTGAAGCTATGCTTATTATCTGCTGTCTGCTTCAGTTGTAGATAAGCACCTCACCTACAGTTAATACCAAGGAAGGGATCTTCTGCAGCTGACCTCACATAGGGTGGTTAAGATCTGTCAGTGGTAGGTTTTTCATCAAAATAAGATGAATACTTATCTGTGCATTTGTTTGTAAAGACACTTTAATCCACTATTTGTATGGCTATAAAAACTCTGGGTGAAATTCTGTACATAGGCATCTTTTGTTTTGATGCTAAAATCCTTAAGTGAGATAACTTTCACTTAAAAGTCAACATAAAAATGGGGGAAGGAGGGAAGAGAGAGACAGAAACAGAGAAGTCACAGCCTTAGGAGACTTCCTTGCTACCATAAAGGTATAGGAAAATCCTTTCTAGTTCTGCCCAATCCTTAAAGCTTGTTTTCCCAGAGTTGGGAATTCATCTGGCTATCTTCTTCCTTTGGCAGTATCATTTACATGTTGTTTGAATTTAATGAATGCCCTAAAAGGAACAAGCTGGGAAAGCATAGCCAAGAAAAGGCAGGAAAGAATCACCAGGAGAGTGGCTGTGTTCCCCTGTTAGGCTCTGAATATTTTCCACCTCTTCCAAAGCAAACACTTGTGTGAACAGCTCCTCACTGTAACAAAGTTCATTGTGTTGCAGTACTTACTAAAATTTGTTCTTTTTCACTTTTTAACCACAGGTTAAAGAGTAGTAATGTACCTGGATAGAAAAACCCAACTTACTATAAGGAAATGATAGAGTGCCTTTCAACCAGTGATCCCAAAGCACTTTAGATGCAAGTGATTATGCCTCAACCCTGGGGTGTGGTGAAACATTATTTTACAGGCGGGGAAGCAGAGGCAGGTTAAGTGACTTGCCCATAGTTTATATGACAGATCAGCGCTGAGGCAAGTCCAGATTTGGTTCCTCACTTTAATCACAAGACGACAATACCTTTTCACTCCAGTTCTTGGGATACGTTACATGTTCCTTTGTTTGTTCTGAAACTTTATTATAAGCGACAGAGTCCCGTGGCACCTTATAGACTAACAGAAGTATTGGAGCATAAGCTTTCATGGCTGAATACCCACTTCCTCAGACGCATGTGGTAAAAGCTTTGCTCCAATACTTCTGTTAGTCTGTAAGGTGCCACAGGACTCTTTGTCGCTTTTTACAGCTCCAGACTAACACAGCTACCTCTCTGAACTTTGTTATAGATTTTAAGGTCAGAATTATACCACTATTATGATTAGCAAGAATGACCTGCATATAACCGAGGTCATAACATTTCACCAAGTGGCTTCTGCAAGCCCATAAACTTGTTTCAGCTCCAACATATCTTTTAGAAAGAGATCTAATGTTATTTAGTAACTTGATTTGATTTTGTTTTAGTGTGTATGTATACTCTTATGCACTGTGTGAGAACCTAATTAAAAACTTGCTTCTAGTTGGCTCACCATATTCAACAACCAGTGTTGGTTGATTAATCAATCCCCAATATAGTGATGGTTTAAGTGCATGCATCTCTTAAAAATTAAGAGATGAATGGTTAGGCTAAATGCTGTAGACATAGGCCCGGCTATCACATAAGGCTCCACAAGCTCAGACCCTACTGATTTATAGTACATTAAGTACCCTTCATTTTAAAATCTTAACTGTTGGCGAGCCACAAATCATGAGCTAACAGAGCTGCATTGACGCTTTTGGATGGAAGGAGGCTGGGTAGCCTATTTGTCCACCTACACCACTACCTCGATATAACACTACCCAATATAACGCAAATTCAGATATAACGCGGTAAAGCAGTGCTCCGGGGGGGCAGGGCTGCGCGCTCTGGTGGATCAAAGCAAGTTCAATATAACGCGGTTTCACTTATAACGTGGTAAGATTTTTTTTGGCTCCCAAGGACAGCGTTATATCAAGGTAGAGGTGTACTTGTAGAACTTTTTCTGATTCTGGCTCTGACATAGACCCATTTTATTCAGTTCCTCCAGCTGCATAATGAGGATATTATTATTTATTATTACATTAGTGCAGAAAGACCTACTTCACTTAGTTTATTAATGTTTATAAAGGACTTTTAAGTCAAAGTGCTGCATGAGTGCTAAGTATTTCAAGTTCAATAGCCTGCGAATGACACTGATAAAATATTACTAAAATAATCAGTTAGCATTATTTATCACTATTTCTTTATTTCATTGCATGTAAAAGAGCATTAGGTGATTTGTAGAACATTTAGTAGAAACATCCCTGTCTTTAAGACTTTACAACGAAACTAAAGACATGACATGACAAACAGATAGAAAGAAAAATGAAGGGTGAAAGGAAGGAAAAAGTTGCAAGAAGACTGTGGTTGCTTTTGAGTTCAGTGGGGACTGCTTATCTGCGTAAAGTTAAGCACATGCATAAGTCTGTGCAGGATCAAAGAGTAATATCTCAACTTGATGTGTCTCAAGTGTGTTTGGAGAATTTAAATAAAATTGGTTATTTGTTACCAGGAATGACGTACCAGTTGTACACAGACTCATTTTATAGATTTCAGTCTATATCTTCTGTGTCCTGTGGAATGATACATGCCAGATTGTGGGCCTTATAATCCTCCTATAGTAGGCGGAGATGGGGAAATAAAAATAACTTTGTAATGTTGGCCCCCAAAGGGTTAGTTCCAGTTAGGCAAATCATTTAACTTCCTATGTCTGGCAGGTGGAACGGCTGTCTGCTGCTGAGCTGGGCTTCTGACAATCTTTAGTTTAACATTTTTTTCCCCTTCATTTACAGTTTTTACTTGGCAGGAGATAATCAGTCATCTGAGGAAGGATTTTAAGTTTATTTTTGTTTCTGTCCCTTGCTCCATGGAGTGCTCATACATTTTTAGTTCATTGAAATCTAACACATGCACACTAGCTGCACAAACCTACAGGCTTGACATTTCAAATACATTTCACAGTTTAATTGAAACCTCTGTCCACTGTGATGGTTGAATTTCACTGTTGAAGTCCATATACATTAACATTAAAGCCTAGCACTACAGATCACAAGAAGTAGGTGACCAGTGTGCTTTGGCTAGCTTGATAGGCAAAAAGGTTTTTTGATTTTTTTTGTTTGTTTTTAATTGAGTCAGCATAACATTATATAAAAAGCCCTGTCAAAATGCAGGCTGACATGTTGGAAGTTCTGTTAGTGTGTGTTGATATGTGTTTCCTCAGATCTAACTCAGATTACACCTCTTGAGTTAGCCTTTCTTGGCTACAATGTGAAATAACACGCGTGCTGCTGTGTCCATACTGGTGCTGCCTCACTCATGTGTAGCACTAAGATGGTGGGAGCCAGACCCCATGATTCTTGGTGCTGCAGTAGGATGAGTTTCACTCTGAATTATTTTGCAGTGTATTGTGGGAGAATTTGTCCTTTCTGCTCACATGCGGGGGGAATTGTGAGTAGGTATTGGAGAACTAACAGCACTTGAGTGGCATTACCCTGTGTCCACACTGCAAAAGTGGTCATGTTAGCAGCTGACGAGTGGCGCTCACTTGAGTGCTGGCCTGTGCTCCCTCTCAGGCCAGTCAATTTGAGTAAAAAGCACAACAGTGCTGTAGTTAAAGGTTTTTTGTGTGTCAGGTTAGACACAAGTGGTCAAGTTAGAGTCAACACTCAAGTTAACTTTGCAGTGAAGAGAAGGTCTTAGGCCTGGTGTACACCTAAAACTTGAGTCAATCTAGCTATGTTGCTCAAGGGTGTGAAAAATTCACAACCCCGAAAAATAGTTAAGTCAACCTGCACCCGTGGTCTCTGCAATAAGGCTTAGAAGTCTTCTCTTGACCTAACCACCTCTCAGAAGGGTGGATTAACTACAACAATGGAAAAACTTCGTCTCTTTCTGTAGCTGTGCTGCTGTAACATCTGTGGTGTAGACGTAGCCTAAACCTGTACCTTGGCAGGGTATTTCTGTTGTGCTAAGCTAACTCAGTTGAACTAATGCAGTTGAAAAACACACCCTCTTTAGGCCCACCAAGACAGGCCTTATGGTAGCCTAGATAAAAGCTTCTGAAAGTCCAGCTCTTTGCTAGAGTGAATAATTAATTGAAGCACCCAATTTGAAATATCTAAATACCCTGGGACCATAGGTTCAAATTGCAGCCAAATTTACTTAAACCTACGTTCTTCTCAAGCAATTTAAACTGCATTCAGTGCAGTTTAATGTGTGACCTTTCAGGTGAAAACTTAAAAGATTCAAAGTTCTGTCCATCTTTCCTGGACATTAAAGATGACCTACTGTGTTACGTAAGAGCAGTGGTCTAATCTGATGGCTTTGACCAAAAATTCTCTTGCTCTGTATGCAATGGGTTTGGTGATCACATTCTGACCCCAGTGGAAGATGTACACAATACAAAAACACAACTTCCACAATTAACACTCACAGAAGCCTTCACCAGATATTAAGAATTCAGTGAGCAAGGAGACTGAGTTATCACGCATGCCCAGATCATAGTTGAGGTACACTGAGTAAGTGAAGCTCTCAGTGCCTGTTTTGTAGACACATCTGAAGATTATAGTCTCCAGGGCTGTTAATCTTTTTTTCCATGAGCACGAAAAAAAAAAATGCATTTATGAAATTGACTGACTAGCGCTGGAAATCCTAGAAAAAACACTCTGCTGCCCTTGATTATTATCTCGTTTGTTTCACAGTATCACCTATCTTGCAGGTCTTTAATTTTATTTCTTGGAATAGGGAGCTCTGCTTTCCTCCACCCAATCTTGCAGGTGGGGAGTGGGAGAGGAATTGAAAAAAGAAACTTGGGACTGATATGACTTTTGACATGAATATTTCAAAATGTTATCCTTTCTTGTCGTTTCCTCCTGCCCCCCTATATGTGCTATCCTTACCCTTGCCTCAGGTTTCCACTCTCCTCACTGGGGAGAGGGCTGCAGTTGCTGGACCTAGGTGGGACCAAGAGTTTCCCAGGTGTTTCTTTCTCTGGGAGGGTCTCTGTGTTCTGTGTCATAGTTTCCTGTCTGTAGGGTAACCACAGGCAGCAGAAATGTAGCCACAAAAAATGATCAGGATTCTTGGAGTTGTGCACTGGAGTTCTACGCAATAGGATAGTGAAATGTTGGGTCCTACTTCAGTCCCCACCTAGTGATTGCACTTATGGTGAGCTCTGCGGAGTCACCTACCTGTCTGGGTCTGGCTGAGATCTTTCCACAAATGAGGCGGCAAAGATTGTTTGTTGGCACAGAGGGGAAACCCTTGGAAGAGCTTGTTGCTACAGTCCTGGCTCCACCAGCGGAGGATCTGTCTCCACACAATAAGCCAGGCTCTAGTTTAGGGGGCACTTTAGACCAGTGGTTCTCAAACTTTAGCAACCTGAGGACCCCCATTTTTATTTTTTTAAATTTCGCGGACCCCCAGGCCCTGCCCCCGCTCCACCCCTTCCCCCGAGACCCCATCCCACCCCATCTCTTCCCGCCCCCGCTCCACCCCTGCTCCTCCTCTTCCCTCGCCTCTTTCCGTCCCCGCGCCTCCCCCTACCTCCCAGTGCCTCTTGCACACCAGGGAACAGCTGTTCCATAGTGTGCAGGAAGCACTGGGAGGGAGAGGGAGGAGTTGATCAGTGGGGCTAGTGGCCCCGGACATGATTCCGCCCCCTCCCCTGAGCGCACCTCATCCCCGCTCCTCCTCCTCCCTCCCAACACCGGGTTCCCCAGCATGCACGAGGTGCTGGGAGGGAGGGAAGGGGAAGAGTTGATCAGCAGGGCGCACGGACCCCCTGGAGTAGTGTCCGCAGACCCCAGTTTGAGAAATGCTGCTTTAGACTTCTGGCTGATGCTGGATTCTCACATAGCAGTATCTGCAAGAAACCCATTTTGCTCCCTCCAAATGCTAGAAACTGCATCCCATTCTTGGCAATGAAGACCTACCCTTGATCATGCATATTTTTGTCAACTCCAGACTGGATTATTGTGATGCAATTTCTTTGTGCTTTGAAACCATCAGCTGGGGGGGGGGGGGGGAGAATTACAGCTGGTACAGAATGATGCAGCTTGCCTCATCAGCAACACGGGTTGCTGAGTGCATACTACTGCTGTGCCCTGCTGGCTCCCTATTGAGTCTTGTCACACTTAGCCTTAGCCTTTATTTTTCAAGCTTTCAGGCTTCCAATATAAATTCAAAATGCACTTCTACTTTGCTTTCTCTTAAAACGTGTAGTGTGTCTGTATGCTTGAAAAGGAAAATGCATTGTTTTATCCTAACAGAACAGTGATGAGGGAAACCCCACTTGACAAATGTTAATCCCCTGGTTGAGGTTTAATTCCCGAAGCACCCAGGTACCCTGATATTGAGAGTGGAATAAGATTACTTACAGACTAATGAAGTGCTCCTCTGTAAAGGTGTAGAGGGACATCGGGATTTCAGGGAGAGGGGAGGCCTTACTTCCTGCAGGCCTACGAGCCTGCAATCTCCCACTACCACTGAGGGTGGTAGGAAAGGGGATACCCTGGATGACCAAGGCAGCCTAACTTTGAGAAGCTGAGCAAGAATGTTTGTAAATGCCCTGGCTCAGCATAAAGACTTCCAGCCTTTGAAGTAGGGCAGGGTTCTCCCACTTGGAAGTGACTGAAACTTTAGAAATGACTATGAAAGGGTACATCTTCTGGGATTGCACATGCATTGTAAAGCCTTATATTTAGTTTGTTCTGATTATCTTCTAATGAGGTTGGAGGGATACGGCCTACCTGCTTTTCCTAGAACAGTGCTCTAGGATGCATAGACTTATTTTGACATAGTCTAAAATCTGTTTTTCTAATATACGACATTTTATATCATGGCATTAAAAGATCATTGAAATATATAAAACTCCCTTCGTTTTCCTTATTAGCCTAACAAACTTTTTATAAGAGCCAGTTTTGGGGATGCAGTAGTTAATCTCATTTCCCATTGGTTCCTGCTGCTGAGTTTAGGATTCAGAGTACTAAAGTGAAGGCTTTCTGCCACAACAGAAGCCTTGTCAGATTTCTAAATTGTCTGGCATTGTAATCATATACCTTGTGAGGAGTGTACCAGAATATTACTCAACTGTTTTGTATTACACAACATTCAGTGCAATGTGTGCAGCTGGAATAGAAATACAACAGGATAAGGACAAGTGTATTTCTGGGAATGGAGGTAATGAATTCCTCATTCCAGAAGGCACTGTAGGCTTTGTTCCCTGTGAAAGTAACATCATCTCCTCTGATGTCTCAGATTATTTAAATGTACTCCAGAGACTGGGTTGTATAGATTTTGTCCACTGATTACAATAAAGAGTATATAATGGAATATAGCTGGCTGGGTTTTTGTGAGTTATTAATGCTGTGGTCCGTGAAGATAATTGTTAGTGGCCAATAAAGGCTTCCTGTCTAAGATAAATAAAACGTAAGGTTTCTGTCATACATATTTGTGCACTACAGAGCATCTTAATTAACCTTGGAGTTACTTTTTGCATTTAAGTAACTCCAAAGCTCTAGTTTTAAACAAACCAAAGCTAGGATATGCTAAACGGACTCTGTCTCCCCATTATACATTGGTACTGAATCATGTGAATCATATAATATATGCTGCATTAGGAAAGCACTGCGGGGTGAGTTAAGTTGAGAATACATGCGTCTTCAAACCTTTGATGTGACTGGCCAACAAAATGCTAAATAGTAATGCTGAAGTCACAACCTTAATTCAGATTTGCCTGGCGTTTGCAAGTTTTTTAAAACTAAGCTTCTGTTTTAATTAGGGTGATCAGATGTCCTGGTTTTATAGGGACAGTCCTGATTTTTGGGTCTTTTTCTTATATAGGCTTCTATTACCCCCCCATCCTGATTTTTCACATTTGCTGTCTGGTCACCTTAGTTTTAATGTACCTGTATTTTAAGCTTCCCTCTGAACATTATATCTAAATTAAACAAATCGTATGAACCAAACTTGCATAGACAATAAACCTCAATCTTGGTGAATTAGACCATTAACATTTGTACTGTTAATTGCTTCGGTGTCCTTGTATTTGCATTGCGCTTCGGAATGCAACTACCCCTCTAAGAGGGGAGGAAGGGAAAGTAATATGGTTACAAAAGTCACTAGGATGCCACTGTATGGCTATTTCTTATTATTGAAGAACAATTAGGAGACATTGGATTGAGCTAAGGGCAAGTCTACACTACCACTTACTTTGGTATAACTTATGTTGCTCAGGGGTGTGAAAAAAGCCACCCCCTGAGCACCTTAAGTTACACTGACCTAAGCGCCAGTGTGGTCAATGCTATGTCAGCAGGAGAGCTTCTCCCGCCGACATAGCTACTGCATCTTGTGGAGGTGGATTTACGGACGGGAGAGCTCTCTCCTGTTGGCATAGAGCAGGGCTTTTCAAACAGGAGGTCAGGACCCCTCATGGGGGCGCGAGCTTATTACATGGAGGGTCGTGAGCTGCCAGCCTCTACCCCAAACCCTGCTTCGCCTCCAGCATTTATAATAGTGTTAAATATATAAACAAGTGTTTTTTAATTTATAAAGGGGGTCACAATCGGAGGCTTGCTATGTGAAAGGGGTCACCAGTACAAAAGTTTGAGAACCACTGGCATAGAGCGTCTTCACCAAAAATGCTACAGCGGTTCTAGTGTGTACTAACCCTATAGCTGTTTCAGGGAGTGGCAAAAGAGATGAATAATGTTGTCTAGATACTGTTCTCTGGTAAATTTGCTCTTCATTTTGCAATAAATTCTGCTGTAAATATGGATTGTTTGAGGGATTTTTCATGAGATCTTGTGAAAGTTGCCTCAGCATTTTTTAAGCAAGTGTTTTAAAGTAGTCTTTAATTGAGTTAGGTGAGGTCAGAAAACTTCTGGAACTGGAAACTGTTCTAATTGCTCAGATCGTATTGATTAAAGCCATTTTATGAAAAGTGTGTGAAGTCTCAGCCTGATTATAATCAAAATCATGTTATAAATCCCATGAAAATGCCAATTGAGCCTCATAATAGGAGCAATGTGGTTGGTTTTTCTATGTTTTGAGGTTTGGGGGTTGATTTTTTTGATAGTAGTGTTCTCTACATTAGAATGTTCTCCTAAGGTACTGCTCAGAACTGGGGTTCCAAAATTTAGCAGCGCCAGCTACCAATATCCAGCCCTACAGAATTGTGGAGGCGATCAGCTCAGCTGTGTCTCAAACTTTCATACTTTTCACGTACCAAGTAATGCTAGAAAGTATAGTTGTGCGGGACTTAATCATGATGCTTATGCTGCTGCTTCAGAGATAAATTGTGGAGAGAGCACAATATCCAGAAGCCAGACCACAGGGCAGATTACTATTTATAGTCTGACTCCTTGTGTCCCCCTTGTGCTGTGTACGCCCCTGTCCCATGCCAGGTCATTTGCTCAAGGTAGACTTTTTATAAATCGCTTCCATTTATGGATTTCCAACCCCACGCCCCACCTCATGTAACATGTGCACACAGATTACTGGAGTGCGTTAGTTAATTTAGAAGTTGTTTTCATCTAGTTGTGTGCACAACGTGGTAGCAGAATGGCAAGGCAGAGATACAAAAAGAGGAGACCAGAACCAGCCATTACATTGTTAGTATCTTCTTTTCCTTTTTTTTATTTTAAAGTCCAGGATGAATGTAGAATCCTACTTGTAAGTAGTCTTTTCATTAAATTCCCCCAGTATAGTAAAATAAACAACCTCTGGTGCCACAGTCATGTAATCACAGCAGGGTACCTATGGCACCAACATTCACTTATTTTTAAATGTGCATGTAAATCTGCCGGAAACCAAGCAACTTCCAGCATCCCTTCAAACCCTGAGAGGAATAGTGGCAAAAAAGCTCTTGAGTCTTGCATTGCCTTCTAAACAAGCAACTAGTCTAGAGCAGTGGTTCCCAAACTTGGGACGCCGCTTGTGTAGGGAAAGCCCCTGGCGAGCTGGGCCGGTTTGTTTACCTGCCAAGTCCGCAGGTCCGGCCGATCGCGGCTCCCAGTGGTCGCGATTCGCTGCTCCAGGCCAATTGGAGCTGCTGGAAGCGGCGCGGGCTGAGGGACATACTGGCCGTCGCTTCCAGCAGCTCCCATTGGCCTGGAGCAGCGAACCACGGCCAGTGGGAGCCGCGATCGGCCGAACCTGCGGACGCGGCAGGTAAACAGACCTGCCTGGCCCGCCAGGGGCTTTCCCTACACAAGCGGCGTCCCAAGTTTGGGAACCACTGGTCTAGAACATATGCTGCACTAAAAGCTATGAAAATTCTTATGTAAGAAACAAAATGACAACCTTCAACAGTTTATTTAAAATATACCAGTACAGAACAAATAGCCAGATTCCATCTTCTACCTCATTGCTAGTCTTCCTATATTAAGTCCAGAAAGTGTCATATTCTTCCAAAACAAATGCTAATCAAGCTTGCATTGCAAGAGATGACAAAAGGACTTTTACCCTATAGGTTCTTAAATGCAACAAGTATTCCAGAAGTAGTGTGTATTTACTGCTAGTTCAATTTTCCACTTTTGTTTGCTTCTGGGGAGCTATCATAGCAGCACTTCAGTTTTGTTCAGAAGCCAGTTTTCAGTACTCTCCTTCCAGAAAATCACTGTTCAGACCTCTTTTCCACTGAGCTGGACTCACTACTTTGTATTTCTGTGCTCCTGTTCTATAACTCTTCCCTTTCTGCCTGTACTGTACAGAATGCTTGGGAAAATGGGTTCAGATAAATGCAGTCTGAGAGAAAGCATAGTGTGCTCTCGGCTGAGAATAAATATATTATAAACTTGTTGGAAGGGCAGGTGGATAAAACACTGGGATGGGTAGAACCTAGAGCACAAGTAATAGAAGACAGTTTTTTAGAACAGAACACACTGCCTAAGGCTGCTTGGGGTGGCCTACTAGCCAGGCAATAGAATGTTACTTAAAATATTTGGAAAATCATAAAAATCCCTACTTCAAAGACAAGAATGTCAGACATGCAGTCTGTGTGATCTGAATCCCTGCATAATGAAGTTTCGGGGCGGGGGGAAGAGAACCATATGAATGTGAAGATAATGCAGGGTACCCATTGATGCTAGGGGAACAGGTATGTGGTTTGTTTTTGTTTTTATCGAGAGCAAGAATTAGAGATGATTCTTCTCCCAGTCTGGTTTAAGGATGTTATGTGTTTTTTTGTTTGTTTTTGCAGTAGCCTGATCCTGATTCTGAAAGGCAGATAAGCATAGAATAAGCAGTGAGTTATTTGTGAAGAATGAGCCAAAGTTTTTGTTCTGTTCCTTTCTAAGTTTTAGAAGAAGTGAACTATTTAACTTTTGCTCTTGGATCTAGAATTTTTGTGCCAGGTATTTTTAGGAATTATGCATATAGCTCCGGATATGTGCATAGAATTTATAATTGCACATTTTTTACAGTTTGCCAAAGTGTGCCAGCACTGCCCCAGTAGTAAATGGTTGCAGGTTTAGACCCTTAGTTAAGAAAATACTTCAGTACAGTCTTAAAATGTAAGAAACCAAAAATTGTCAACTGAGAGAAGCAACTTCTCACTTCCTAGCTGTGTAACAAATAGATTTCTGTTCATGTCCCAAGATCACCTCTCTCTTGAGGCTAGGAGTACTTCAAAACTCCAATGAAGTCCAGCTTTGCAGTGCAGAAATGAAACGCTTGAAATCTAGGTCACAGTTTCAACTTGCCCTGATAACACTCCAGAGCCAAACAGAGAAGCATGGTATATGTGCATGTACACGCTGTTTCCAGGTCCTATTTACAGTGGTTAGCATTAAGCCCCCTATTATGCTTTTGCAGGATTGGACTCTAAATTTGCAAAAATACCTACTTCAGAAATTCTGCCAGTCCTAGTTCTTACACACATTACAAAGACCTTGCTTAATGCTGTGTGTAATCTTACCTACAGTTAGAGTGAAATATTTGATACTTGTGCATGTTTTCTCTATATCTTTTTGCAGGGGAAGATGGTAAGCAGTGAATATAGTCTTGAAATATATAACTTTCTAATGGAAATCACTGGTACAAACATGCTTTTTTTAGAACGGCATTTTAGACTAATATGGGAGGGTGTCTGAAAATATATTTATGTAATTATAAAAACTATTGCGTGCATACCCTATAGCTGCTTCAAAGAATAAACAATTAGATGTTCTTATTAAAAGTAGCTTTATTATTCTTAGGTCACAAATTTTGACCAACCTTACAAAATTAAACATTCTTTCGTTAGGGTGGACTATCCACTGGATTCTGAATCTGGGTAAATGACCTGCAAATTCAAGTAAAAATTCTATCAACTTTGGAAGAGTATTCTCTTTTATTCTCTTTTACATAAATAGCATATAAATCTAACTTTAAATGTAATGTACTGCAAGATTACACCAAAGACTCCATAAGATGTCCTTTTCTTACCTAGCTGGGCTGTGTAGGGCAAGCTCTATACTGCTTAGTTACTCACCACTCCATAGATCACCTGAAACATTTCATTGTTGAGTTAACATAATAAATAAATAATAGAATCCATTGTTGCAGTTAGGGCGAGATTGAACCTTTGAGCTCAGCCCTGAGGATTTGATGATGTGTAGCTGTACTACCACAAAGAGTTGACTCCTCTTGTCCTGAGGAAGAATAAGTTGCTGCAGCCCTGAAAAGAGTGCTGCTTTCCTACCTACCCAGCAGGCTGGTAGAGCCATGGTTCCTCCCACTCCCTGTCCATTTCCTTGTGGAGGGAAGTCACTGGGTATATCACAGGGTACTAGTGTTGTAATCCAGGCAGACCTAACAAGACCACATGATCTGGTGTGGGGCCTAGCTCCCTTCTCTGCTACCCTGCCTAACTTCATTAGGATTGGACAAAACTAGCCCTTGGGATATAAACAGTCAGTATTTTGTTCTGTTTCTCCAGCGTGTAGCCCGATCTATCCATATCTATATATAACATCGATTACTTAAGAATTCCCAGTTATCACTTTGAGGATTGACCGGTTCTTGTCCCAAGATCAGGCCCAGTATTATTCAAATTATTATGTAGTTGGGAACCCCAATACGTCTGTTAGTCTATAAGGTGCCACAGGAGCCTTTATCACTTTTTACAGATCCAGACTGACGCGGCTACCCCTCTGATACTCACACTATAGGAACTCTTCTATATTTACATATAGTTTAATACATTTAGCACAGTCACAAACACCCCAACTCAGTAAGGTAGATAAAGATTCTACAGAATGTACATCTGCACACCCATATACTCACACCATTCCTTGTAGAACAATCTGAAACTTTGGCCATCATCTTCCTCAGCACCATCACCTTCCCTCCTCATCACCAGTGGTCATCATTCTGGCATCTCCCAGGGACTGTATCTCCTTCTCCTACTGCCCCTAGGCTGGGAATGTAACTTTTATAATATGATATGCTGAAGCCATTATGTTTGCATATTCAGTAGGGATATTTCCCATTTTCCTTATTTGTATATCCTCCTCTTACTAAAGTTGGTGTGTGCTTCTCCTCTAGGTTAGTATATGAATGGTTTCAACTTGTCATATACGTCAATTCATTACTATGACGCTTTTGTGGTTGGATATCTCCAGGTTTAGCACATGTACCTGTTACGTACGTCATGACACTCTTGTGGATGGACTCTTGGAAATTGTGGTTGGTTGTTCCTGTGGTCAAAAATTCCCCTTAAACACTTTATTTTCAGCTCCCCAATACTTGGGATTTGGGCTGGTTTTTTCTTTCAGAGTTCGTATAGGCCACAAGCCTTATGTTAACTTGCTGAAGCTAATGTCTTACAGCAGTGTTTCCCAAACTTGAGACACCGCTTGTGCAGGGAAAGCCCCTGGTGGGCCGGGCCAGTTTGTTTACCTGCTGCGTCCACAGGTCCGGTCGATCGTGGCTCCCACTGGCCGCGGTTCGCTGCTCCAGGCCAATGGGAGCTGCTGGAAGCGGCGGCCAGTACATCCCTCAGCCCACGCCGCTTCCAGCAGCTCCTATTGGCCTGGAGCAGCGAACCGTGGCCAGTAGGAGCCGCGACCAGCCGGACCTGCGGTAAACAAACCGGCCCGGCCTGCCAGGGGCTTTCCCTAAACAAGCGGGCATCCCAAGTTTGAGAAACACTGTCTTACAGGATACAAGCCTGTAGGTTCCTTGCATTACTGTTGAATATAATAGAAGTAGCTAAATATAATGAAGGGAAGGCAGTGAATATATAAAGGCAAGCAAGCAGCAATTAATTATTCTCTTTTCAGGGGCATAATAAAGGAAATCACATTTATTTTCTACTCCATTGGGAACACAAGGGTAAAGATCAACTTTTCAAATGGAAGAGAATAAAAAATGTTAAGCTTCTAAGAAATGTTAGAAATAAGAGAGCTTCCAAAATAGCACTTTGAAATGGTCTCTAAAAGGCTAACCTGTATTAACTAATACTGTACTACAGTTACAGTGTGTGACTGTGTTAATTACCATAGGGATTTCCCAGCGCTATAAGTTAATGATAAATGGCTATTTCTTTTATTCTCTGAGACGCATCAAATCATCAGAAATAATTTAGGCTTAGTGAAATCAAACTATGTAAGATCCCTTGATTAAATATTTCTGTCCTCTGTTTGAATTATTCCAAGTGTGAACACATTCACAGAGCCACGTCTTGTGTTTTGTTTCGACTGTTGTCTACTTTTTGTCTGCCTCTGTGGCAGTATGTTAGGCTATATGCCAAAAAAAACCCAACCCAACCAACACTGGTCATTTTTCATATAACTTCATAAACCAGGCTATTGTGCAGACATTTTTTTGCTCTTACTGCAGTGGAAAAGTAAAAGTGATGAATTAGTGCAGCCCTAGGTTCTGTGGATGTATACACTTTCCATTACAATGAAGAAAAATAGAATAGCATAATGAGAATGAATTTCCGTGTTTTATTGTGCATGTTAAGGCTTTTTAAAGTGAAGTCAAGGAATCTTCCACCAGTGACTGGCAAAAAGGTTATGCTTATGTACTGCAGTTTTCAGGTTTTCTGTAGTGCTCAAAATATTTTAATTTTCTCATTTGAAGATTGATACTTTATAGTGTTGCATCCCACCCCTTCCAAGCCAGAGATTCCCTGCAGTGTCATTGTTGGTATCTAGTAAGGGACTTAAACCTGTGGTATTCTGGTCTAAATGCAAGAGAGGTATCCCCTGAGGCATGACCTGAAATGCAGTCTTTGTGTCCAATCATGCAAACACTCACAGACTTCAAGGCCAGAAGTGACCATCGTGATCATCAAGTCTGACCTGCATGCTGCAGGCCACAGAATCTCATCTACCCACTCCTGTAGTAGGCCCATAGCCTCTGGCTGTGTTACTGAGGTCCTCCGATCTTGTTTGGAAGACCTCAAGTTACAGAGAATTCACCATCTTCTCTAGTTCAAACCAGGAAGTGATCCTTGCCTCACGCTGCAGAGGAAAGCGAAACTGCTTACCCCCACCACTCTGACCTCAGGAAAAACTCCTTCCCAACCCCAAACACACTGCCTGGTGTAGTATTTATTTACTGGTATGAGTCCTCAGGTTTAAAAAAAAAAAAAAAAAAAAAATCAGTGGGACTAATCACATGACTCAGCCCAATTGAAACAGAAGTCAAAGGTCTATCACTTCCCCCATTGTAAAAATAACTGACTTCCTGTGGATTTCTCTCTAGATTGGTGAGGCAGTTCTATAAAGGATAACTCCAGCCAACAATTTAATTTTTTTATAAGAAATGGAAACATTACCTAAGTACTTCCAGATGCTGAAATTTAGAGCTGATCCAAATCATCTGAGTTTTAAGGATGAATGATCTGTTTGGCAACAAAGAATTTATGCTATTTATTGACCCTAGATCTTTATACTAGTTTATACTGTCTAAAGATCCTAGATGCTTCTACAAAAACTCAGAAATTTAAAAACAAATATGCAGGATAACTTTGTTCTAACTTTGTAACACGAGACCTATACTCCTGAGGGCATTCTGTGCCAAAAATTTAAAAATTCTGTGCATATTTTAAAATTCTGCAAAATTTATGTATCAGATAAATGTGGAAACTTCAGCATGGCATTGGGGAGCACAGACCACTGGCCGCATGGAGTGGAAGATCACTGTGAAGTCCCCCACTCCTCCCCCGGGACACAGACTCAGTGGTGAGGCTGCAGCCAACCCTGACATAGCACAAGCACCAGGCCTGCCCCAGAAACACCCCAGGGCCCTGCCCCTCCATGCCAGATGCACCAAGTGCGGGCAGGCAGGCTCAGCAAGGCAGGATCCAAGTGTGAGTTGAGAGGATTCTGTGGGGGTTGAGAAACAATCTGGGTGCAGGCGGCTCAGTGGGGGATTCAGGTGCGGGGGGATCTGGATGTACAGGAGCTATTTGGGGGGGGGTTCTGGGTGCAATGGTAATGGGACTCTGCAGGGGGGTCCAGGTGAAGTTGGTTTGGGCTCAGGAGGGTGGGTCTGGGTGTGCGGGGGATAGAGCTCGGTAGGGGGGTCAGGGTGTGAGGGGCTCAATGGGGGGGGGGTTCAGATGCTGGGGGAGGAGGGCTCAATGGGATGGGGATCCAGGTGCAGCTGGTTGGGGATCAGGGTGCAGGTGGCTCGTCAGGGTGGTCCAGGTGCAGTGGGAGTGGGACTCATCGGGGGGTTCTGAGTGTGTGTGGGGGGATGAGGCTTGACTGGAGGGTTTGGGTATGAGGGGGTCTGAATGCACGGGGGCTGGGCGAATGTAGGAGCAGCTCCCTGTACACGGATCTCTCCCCCTGCAGCTGAGGAGGGATGGATGCAGGAAGCCGGGGGGATGGGAGTTTGCAGAGCTTCCTGCAGCTGGGGGAGAAATCTAAAGGGGGGTGGGGGGCTCTGACCTGGCCCTGGATGCCGTGCAGGGGAAGAGGAAGTCTCATTCTCCCCAGCCCAGCCAGGACCAGCAGCTGAACCCAGCACAGGGTAGGAGCCACCAGTCAGGTCTTCCCCAGTCCTGCCCCTTCTCCCACAGTGATTTACCTCTCTGCGGGCTGCCCTGGGCACCCAAAACCTACTGGAGAGTATTGTATGACTGCTCTTGTGGCTTCCCTTTGCTTCCTTGTCAGAAAGTCATTTTTCTGTGGGGAAGCAAAGAAATATGCAGGGGACATAAATTCTTCACATGCGCAGTGGCGCAGAATTCCACAAGGAGTAGACATAGCAGTTACCTTGAAAGTAGGTGCCTTGAAAGTATCAATGCCAGAGGTTTACATTTTTTTATATAAAAGATAGCAATAAAGACTTTAAAAAAGGAAGTAGGTTATGAGATGTGCTCTAATAAAATTGTTCTAGAAATCTGTAATCACCTCTAAATATGGCATTGAGGTTTGTCTATTTAGCTGAAATGTGCTGGATTTATTTTACATATTTGCAAACTAAATTATTAGTGTTACTTGAAAATGATTTACTGGAGCTCCCCATGAGAGATGGACCCATAATGCCATTAAATTCCAAATGGTTCCTTTTGAAAGGGACTTATTGCTCTATATTTCTGAGGCCCTAGAAAAAAAGCAGGGCAGCCTCTGCTTACAATGCAGGCACTTTCATTTCAAACTGTCCCTAGATATAGTAAATACCCAACATTTAGCTTTCATATGAGAATGGTGGGGAGGGACTAACCAAAATTGGTTTTTCGAAGAGACTGACCCCACCCAAAAATAGACATGTTGAGATGGCCTGAGTCTCTGTTGCAGAGTTTGACCTAGTGATGTGTCTGGGAACAAGCAGAGTAGTCACCAATTTCAGTCTGTTTGTAGCCAGCAACTATGTCCTCTCAGCAGTGGTGCTCAACCTTGTTGGGCTCAGGACCCATTTGTAAATGTTTATGGCCTGTCATGATCCAGTAAACAGTTTGGTGGTGGAGAACCTGGGGTGGTTTCAGGTGGCCCCCTGGGGGGGTTGGGTCCCCCACAGCATTCACCCCACAGTGGCAGCTCCTGTGCTGTGGCCTGGTTTGGCTTGGCCCTCCGGGCTCGGGCATTGCAACCCAGGGGATTGCAGTGCCACTCAGGTTTGGCCCCATCCCCCAACTGGACCAAATTTGTGAGAGTGGTGTTGCCACTCACTCAAATTTGGCCTACCTGGACTCCTGTCATCACGATGGCTGGGTCAAACCTGAGTGACGCTGGAACCCCAGAGGTTGCAGAGGCTGGAGCAGGGAGGCGAGCCCAGCCAGCCCTGTGGGACCGGAGCTGCCATGCAACACTTTGAAAAAAACTCTGGTGACTCAATTTTGGGTCCCGACCCACAGGTTGAGAAACCCTGCTGTAGTGGGTGCATTGTGATTACAAATACTTGTGAACCTTTCCACTTATGAGTGGGGTCAATAGAAAAAATAAGTGTTTGTTTTTTCTCTTGCAGAAACATGCTCTGTTTTGCAGCTGTCAACCATTTTAAAAGTAAAAGACATGGTCTCTTTGTTTTGTATATGAGGCTACACTGTAGTCTTTCTTGTGCCTATATAATTTTTGTAGATGCTTCAAGATTTGCTCCTTTCTCCAAATTGCACTCTGCGCCGCGCTCCTCACCCCAATGGTTTTGAGACTTACAGGCAGATAAGCTGAGCTCTGTAGAAACAACACAGTTGCATACCCGCAAATTGTAGCTTGGGTCTTCCATTCAGTCTCATGGACTTCTGTTTCCACAGAGACCAAAGCTCATTGATTTCATGGAGGATATTTTTCGGAGACACTCTTTGGGTGGTGGACTAACATTCTTCCTTTAAGAAGGAAAATGAGTGGTGACAGAATCCTGAGGAAAAGAATTAGTCTTTTCAAAATATGATTTTATTTTTTTTCGCTTTCTCCCCTCCCCCACTGCATTTTTTTTTCTTGCCAGGTTGTTTTCCTCACTCTTCCTTTCTTCTCTTCTTGACTTCAGGTTCTACTCCCTCTGCTCTCTTTCCACCCATGCATGTCCTCTCCTGTGTTTCACTTTCCACCTGACTGTTCCCTTTTTATAAAATGTTTATTATTTTAAGGAGCTGAGACATCACCAATCAAAACTTAAAACTGCAGGTGTTTAGATCCTGTTTCACCTGTTCATGGACCTTGCTCTTGAATCATCAAATGGCCTTTGGCCCTGCAGTAAATGTGTAAAATATAAACACGTGTTTTGTTCAGCTGTTTCGAGGTGAATTTGTCTGAAAGATGTGGCACTCTTCTGATCAAAAGGAGCAAGGGCAAAGGGAAAGATAACTTAAACTAGTTATAGGAACTTCCACTATCTAATTGCTTGATGCTGATTAGCTAGAAGTGATGTAGACATGACAACTACACAACTAAAACAATCTTTAGTTGCCCTTCCTGCTTTGTGTCACTGCTAATTCTGGTACCAGTTACACCCTTGTCACTTGACTCAGTGCATGTTTTAGCACGTTGCACTGTATACCTTAAAGGACAATATTAGTGTCTTAATTCTTTAAAGACAAATATAGCAAAAATGCCACTTCACAGCTATGATATAATCAGAACTAAACTTTTAATGGCTCTGCTACTTAGTCAGTGAAACAGGGCTGATTGCAATGTAGAAATCCCCAATCTTTATAGCACTTCACACGGCATCCTACTTTAACTGATTTGCTTCCTGCGAAATGCAGATTGTGCCTTAACTTTTTTGCTGCTAGAGGGCCTATCACCGGTAGCTATGTGCTTTGCTGAGAACACAAATTACGTAAACCACTTACAGAAACAAAATAAAACCAAAAGTGGTGAAAATGAGCAAATGGGGAAAATCCTAGCCTCTGAGCAAAGACAGGGTTACAAAGCTCGCACTCTAGGGAGCAGATCACTGTTGCATTGTGCTTCCCCTTCATCTACCTGTTGTTTGTCTTTACCATATGCTTAGATTGTAAACTCTTTGGAAGAGGGACATCTCTTCACTGTATGTTTGTACATTGTCTAGCACAATGAATGCCTGACTGGTGCCTCTAGGCCCTACTGCAATATTAATAATCTGTGGAATGCCGAACGCACGCTGCTGCTGCTGCAACTTTTAGGTTGTGGTGGTCTCTTCTCCGACTGCACTCATCTCTCTGAGTAACAGGGTGAAATGGCTGGTGGATGGATCAGCATAGTTGGGTGCACTGCTCCCAAATCTCTCGGCTGCACTGTACCATGAAGTGAGTGCAGATTCTTTTCAAAGGATTTCTGGAAAGAAATTTTGCCCCCATTTAAGTCAGTGGGGCCAGGATTTCACTCCTCGGATTCTCTTCCTGTGCAACAGAACCATACAGGGTTTTGCAGCATCCAAGGCCCTCTCTGCCAGCCAGGGAAAATTTGCCCTAAATGAGCATTACATCTTGAAAGACACCAGACTCTGGCTGCGACAGACCACTAAGAGGATAGAGTTCACTCCGGGGACAAATTTTTATTATAGTTGCTTACTTGTATTGCAGTAATGTTACGGTGTGTTAAGCATTGTACAAACATCTGGGAAGGCGCAGTCCCTGTCTCAAAGAGACTACAATCCAAATAAATCTTGCTTTATTATAAAATTAAATATCAGACTGTAACCTGTCCTAGGATGATTAGTACCATGTTCCCCCTTCTCAGTAACTTTTCCTAGCCGGTGGGTGCTTGACCCCTCTCTGCCCCTGGCCCCGCCCTGACTTCTCCCTGCCCCACCCCCATTCCAATCCCTTCCCCAAAGTTCCCGCCCCAACTCTGCCCCCTCCCTGCCCCTATTCCAACCCATTCCCCAAATCTCCACCCCAGCCTCGCCTCTTCCCCACCTCCTCCCCCTGAGCATGCCGCGTTCCCACTGTTCCAGCTGTTTTGCGGAGGCAAGCACTGAGAGGTAGGCAGAGAAGCAGGGACGCGGCATGCTCAGGGAGGAGGCGGATGTGGGGTGGGGAGGGGAGCTTGGCTGCCGGTGGGTGCAGAGCACCCACCAATTTTTCCGTGGGTGCTCCAGCCCCGGAGCACCCACGGAGTCAGCGCCTGTGCTTCCCTATCCCTTTTACTGCTGCCATAGGAGCAGCTGATTGCTTGCTGGTGGGTTTCTGGTAAAACAGCCAGTCACGTGTGCAACAGGCTGCTATCCATTTCATATCCAAAGGGACTGAAAACCTGCCCCAATACCACCTGGTGGAATCCCAGCTCTAGGTTCTGACTTCCATTGCCATAGCAATGATAGTATTAGTGACAATGGGGCCTATCATCATTGGAAAAATGCACTCCTACAAACCGATTAAAAAATATTTCCTACCGGAAACGTGCATTCCTCTGCAGTGAATTATTTCTTTGTGCCTCTTGTAATAAAGTGGGCCGGACACTGAGGATCTATGGGTAATATCCTGTGCCTCTCAGAATAGCAGCTATAATTTGTGTTAAAGATTGTGGTGACCAAATATTGTTTATCCTAAAAACTTGAGATTACCTTGAAAAGTAATTTAATATTTTAAACCAACTTTTTGATATTTCTGAGTATCTAAGATTGTGATATCAGTGATGCTTTGTAGCAGCAGATTACTATACATCAGTCTGTAACTTGAGCTATAAGTAAAGTAGGGTCTGAAAACTATACAGCACACAGACTAGGATGCTAACAGAATGGATGAGAATAATTAAGATCCATCCATCTTGCATTTTATTAAATATCTAAATAAGGCAATTGTACTTAATTCCCAGTTAATTTGATCTTGATTACATCTCCTCTTGGATTGAATCTGACTGTTTTTATATAACAAAGAGCTTTTTTTAAACAGGAGACTTAGTGTCAGCGTTAAGATAGCAATTCCTGTAAGATTGCTTTTTTCAGTGTCAAACACGGCTTACTGCGCTGTGTTGTGGAAGATAACTTAAATTCCTGAACATTCACAAGTATGGTTGAGAGTAACCAGTGTGCCGATAATCCTGAAAGTGTTCTAATTACTACATAATACTTCGATAATGATTTACTCTGCTATTACATACAGACTTGATCCTTTCCTATATACTGGGAGTGGATTTTGGAGAGCTGCAGTGGGTAGAACGTGTGGGGTTTTTTTTGTCCCTGTCGCTGTTCTTCATTTGATCTAGTTTGTAAAAATAAAAAAATAAAAAAAAAATTAAGCAATATATTTTCTAATTCTCTTTGCAGGTATGGTGTGAGTCCTGAGAACATAATTCTGTATGGTCAGAGTATTGGAACGGTCCCGACAGTGGACCTGGCATCTCGGTATGAGTGTGCAGCTGTAATCCTTCATTCTCCTTTGATGTCTGGATTACGGGTAGCTTTTCCTGACACCAGGAAAACATATTGCTTTGATGCTTTCCCAAGGTATGTGCAAATATTGCTTGAGGGATTGTTCTATGGTCACCTTAAACTTTTCTGTGGTGTGTTCTTTTATTTGTATTGTGACATGCATCTTGAGCTTTGGAGAGGCACATCTTATAAATCAAAACAGATAATAAATATATTCATTTGCCACTGAGTAGCTTGTAGTCTCAAACTGGCATGCTAGTTTGCTAAATAAGCAAATAAAGAAAACCCTACAATCTTTACAGCTATTTATCATTTCAATTTTTAATGCTCGTAAACAATCCACCAATCCATTGTATGTTAAATTTGGACTGGTAACTGTTAGCTATGGTTGTGCTGTCAAGTGCTTTTAGCTAAAAAGTAACACCCCTTTAGAAGTGTACATTGCTCAGCCAATTCTGATTTAAAAGGTACGTGGTGTCAACAAATATACGTGGAAAGAATTTTAGGCTTCTTGTTAACTGCTGATACTGCTCTACAAAAACAATGGACAGGAAGAATGGCGCAGTGATTAGGGTACTAGCCTAGAACTCTGTGACCAGCTCTGCCACAGGCTTCCTGTGAGTCTCTCTGCTTCAGGTCCCCATTTGTAAAATACTTCCTTGCCTCACGAGGGTGTTGTGAGGATAAAGACATAAAGATTGAGTGCTCAGATACCACCATAATGGGGGGCATCTAAGAGCAATTGATAAGATATGTGGCAGCACTTCAGCTGTTGTCTTTAAAATGAGCTTAAAATCCTTAAATGCCGCATTGAAAGTTAAACGTGATTAGTTTCAGGATAACAAATACACTTGTCTCTATTGTTTAGGCTTTTACATTCTGGATGCTAACAGCTGTTCCAGGAATCCTAAACTGTATCAAACACTGAGTTGTAAAAGCAAGTGACATTTACATCCTAAGAGTGAAAATCAGGGACCAGAGAGCACCCTTCAATGTTGCAGTTGTTTTTGCAACACTTACAAATGTTTGTACGTGGGATGTCCACAAGGATTCCATGTTCAAAGCAGAAACTGCATCTTCCAGAGCACAATCATTCTTTTTTTTCTGAGTGAGGGAGAAAGCTGGAGGCCCAAATTCCACACACTGGAACCTCGAAGAATCAATTTTGTGGGACTACTGTGACAAAGGAGCCAGATGTAATTTATTTTAACTCCTACTTCTTTAATAATTAAAACTTCATACTAATGAACACACTTCATCTAATTTGCATCTGAAAATTGCTTTAATAAACCAGTACATATTACAACATTTTGATATAGTTTTACTACACTTTTAAAGATTAAAGTGTAAGAAAATATCTTAAACTAGTGGCTCTCAACCTTTCCAGACTACTGGACTCCTTTAGGAGTCTGATTTATCTTGTGTACCCAAATTTCATCTCACTTAAAAACTACTTGCTTACAAAATCAGACATAAAAATACATGTTGCTGAAAAATTGCTTGCTTTCTCATTTTTACCACATAATTATAAAATAAATCAATCGGAATATAAACATTGTACTTGAATTTCAGTGTATATAAAGCAGAATAAACAAGTCGTTGTATGAAATTTTAGTTTGTACTGACTTCACTAGTGCTTTTTATGTAGCCTGTTCTAAAACTAGGTAAATATCTAGTTACGATGATGTACCCCATGGAAGACCTGTGCATACCCCCAGGGGTATGCTTACCTCAGGTTGAAAACTACAGTCTTAAACCACCTGCTGCTTATTGCAGTGACGGTTAACTGAGTAGTCAAATTTGCTTTGAGTAATCAGCATCAGATTCTTGTTTGACTTCTCTGGGAGGCATTTCTCAAGTACAAATAGTTCTAATCCTTGTCTAAATCTGAGCTGTACAAGGCCATTTGGTGGAAGCAGTATTGTTTAACATTTTACTACTATGACACTATGCTGCAGAGTGTACTTTGCAGCTACAGAAGCCATCAGTGATTCTCTAGGGACTTGAATGTCTCCTATTCAGTTAGGGTGACCAGATGCCCCGTTTTTATAGGGACAGTCCCGATTTTGGGGTCTTTTTCTTATATAGGATCCTATTACCCTCCGCCCCCTGTCCCGATTTTTCACATTTGCTGTCTGGTCACCCTATATTCAGTATTCCAAGCAAATTTTTCCAGAGAAAAGTTCCTCATTTGAGCATAGCAGTCATATATAGTAGCATTGTCTTCTGAGACACTCATCCAGTGCTAGTGATACTGATCTTCAGACAATAATGCATGCAAAAGTCTGAGAGGAAAAAATACCCCAAGTAGTTTCCTGTAGCCAGGGAAGGGAGAAGACGAGCAGACTCCAGGGAGACTTGTGCAGAGTTGAGCTCTGTGACCTGCTGCAGACTTCGGGTACATCTACACTGCAAAAAAAATGGGACAATGAGTCTCTGAGCCCACGTCAGCTGACTTGGGCTTGCTGGGCTCACACTATGGTGCTAAAATTGGCAGTGTACACGTTCTCACTCAGACTCTGAAACTCAGCAAAGGGGGTGGGTCTTGGAGCCCAGGCTCCAGCCCCAACGAGAATGTCTACACTGCTATTTTTAGTCTGTAGCATTGGCCCGGGCTCTGAGACTCGCTGCGGGGATGGGGGGAGGGGGGGGTTCACCATGTAGGTGGACCCTTTGTAGCTAGGATATAGCAGTGGAATTCATTCTATTTGTTACGATCAAGTTAAGATAAAACATAACATCTAACATTTAAAGAGAGAGTTTTAGGAAGACAGACTAGCTAGTGAGACAACTGCTTCTTAAAATACATGATCTTCAAGCTCATAGAGCTACAAGTTTTTCGTGAAGTTGTCATCCTTAGTACACTTCTCAGCAAGTTAAAATGTGAATTCACTGAGGGTGTATTAGTAGTTTAAAAGATCTTGCTCTCAAACTTGTGCATTGTTCTTCTCTTAGAGTTTTTAAATATCGAACATTTATGATTAGATATTTATAGATAAGTATTAGATTAAATCTAGATAAGTATTAAAATTAATACTTCTAGAGGAGGAAAAAGCTAAGGTTTTAATTATTTTAGTCACAAGATTGTGTAGCAGTGATTAGATTAAACAAGCCAAGCCAAACCAAACCAAACAGTTTAAAAAAATAAATAAGTGTATATGTCGGGGGGAAGGGGTGTTTAAAGCTTGACAGCAGAGATGTTGTACAGTATTTTTTTATTAACCTTCTACTGATCTGGTCATTGCTCTGACTGACTTCACTTATACTTAAAACAAGGGAAATAAACATTTGTGCATTTTCATTAATGTGTACAGCTCAGCTGTCTGCCTTCACTGTAGGAAACAATATGTTTATATACACCTTTGGAGAATTGCTGTGATGTGTGTTTTATGTTGGGACCTCATGAGAATGTAGTCTCTGTAGATTTCCTAGCTGCAGAGTGGTGTGGCTGAGAATACCAAGTAGGCTAATGTGCAGTTTAAATACTGCTTTACACGTAGCTGAGTTGGCAATGGGATGCTTTCCAATTTTTTGCAAAATACAAATATTTTTTCTTTAATGACAATTCATCATCTGTATTCACAAACTGTTAAGCTAGTTACCTGGATGCTGCAATGATGGGGGTTTCCCAGCTTTCTAAAATATATTAAAAACAGTAGCTAGCTAATAAGAGTGATATATAAAAAGTATTTTGTGTACATAACTGCACATAGCTGACATGCCTATTATGAAATCTTTACTCAGTGGCCGGCAAGTCCATTGGGTTTTAAGACCTTAAACTAAATTATTCAATATTTTGCTTATTTCACATTGCCATTTAATTATGGTATTCTTCACCTGGGGATGCAAATAAAAACTACAATTGTACATGTCTTATATTGACAGCCTCTCTCTAATGTTCTTAAAGTCCTTATCTGTATTCCACATGGAAAAAGCTAAACCTGACTAGTCCATATTTAATGTTTTCCTATCTAGAATCTAATCTCAAAATCAAAAGGCTTAACTTTTTACTGTTTTAAGCTTGTACAGTCTGTTTTGAAGAGATACTGGGATGTAGAGAGACCAAAATGTATGTTTAGCAATAGCTGTTACCTAGAATCCCACAGTACACCAAATGCTGAGCTTTTACACATGTTCCAGTTCACATTTAAATTTTTGAATTAAATTATCTGGGTTTTCAAAATGTTATATTTATTTGTAAATTGTCACATTGGCTTGGCTATATTTTTGGTTTTTACTCATTTTGAGCAACTGGATAGATCAGGGGTCGGCAACGTTCAGCACGCGGCTCGTCAGGGTAAGCACCCTGGTGGGCCGGGCCAGTTTTATTTACCTGCTGACGCAGCAGGTTCGGCT